>NW_024466207.1:0-31516 GCF_017591425.1 Ochotona curzoniae
TCAATAAGCTGCATTTCAGTGCATTGTGTTTTTCTTCCCTATAGCGAACATGTACTTCGTGTTGTAAATGTTGCCAGAAGCTTGGTTTTCAAAGGTAGCTGAAAACTGCGTTGAGCCAATGTTCTCTCTGGATGTGGAGTTGTCTGCATTTCAAAGGAGCAGCTAGATCATTACTTTGTGCGGAACACTCAATAAGCTGCATTTCAGTGCATTGTGTTTTATAGACACTGTGTGAGAATTGTGGGATTTCGTTCGAAGCGGGTTTTCCATTGTGAAGCAGTTTCACATTCTGAGTTTCTTCCCTATAGCGAACATGTACTTCGTGTTGTAAATGGTGCCAGAACCTTGGTTTTCAAAGGTAGCTGAAAACTGCGTTGGTGTTGATGTTCTCTCTGGATGTGGAGTTGTCTGCATTTCAAAGGAGCAGCTAGATCATTACTTTGTGCGGAATACTCAATAAGCTGCATTTCAGGTATTGTGTTTTTCTTCCCTACAGCGAACATGTAGTTCGTGTTGTAAATGGTGCCAGAAGCTTGGTTTTCAAAGGTAGCTGAAAACTGCGTTGGTGTTAATGTTCTCTCTGGATGTGGAGTTGTCTGCATTTTAAAGGAGCAGCTAGAACATTACTTTGTGCGGAATACTCAATAAGCTGCATTTCAGGTATTGTGTTTTTCTTCCCTATAGCTAACATGTACTTCGTGTTGTAAATGGTGCCAGAAGCTTGGTTTTCAAAGGTAGCTGAAAACTGCGTTGGTGTTGATGTTCTCGCTGAACGTGGAGTTGTCTGCATTTCAAAGGAGCAGCTAGAACATTACTTTGTGCGGAATACTCAATAAGCTGCTTTTCAGCATTGTGTTTTTCTGACACTGTGCTGAGAATGTGGATTTCGTTCGAAGCGGGTTTTCCATTGTGAAGGAGTTTCACATTCTGAGTTTCTTCCAACTATGGTTAGCTGAAAACTGCGTTGGTGTTGATGTTCTCGCTGAACGTGGAGTTGTCTGCATTTCAAAGGAGCAGCTAGAACATTACTTTGTGCGGAATACTCAATAAGCTGCCTTGCAGGTATTGTGTTTTTCTTCCCTATAGCGAACATATACTTCGTGTTGTAAATGTTGCCAGAACCTTGGTTTTCAAAGGTAGCTGAAAACTGCGTTGGTGTTGATGTTCTCTCTGGATGTGGAGTTGTCTGCATTTCAAAGGAGCAGCTAGATCATTACTTTGTGCGGAACACTCAATAAGCTGCTTTTAAGCACATTGTGTTTTATAGACACTGTGTGAGAAATGTTGGATTTCGTTCGAAGCGGGTTTTCCATTGTGAAGCAGTTTCACATTCTTAGTTTCTTCCCTATAGCGAAGATGTACTTAGTGTTGTAAATGGTGCCAGAACCTTGGTTTTCAAAGGTAGCTGAAAACTGTGTTGGCGCTGATTATCTCACTGAACGTGGAGTTGTCTGCATTTCAAAGGAGCAGCTAGATCATTACTTTGTGCGGAATACTCAATAAACTGCATTTCAGGGCATTGTGTTTTTCTTCCCTACAGCGAACATGTAGTTCGTGTTGTAAATGGTGCCAGAAGCTTGGTTTTCAAAGGTAGCTGAAAACTGCGTTGGCGTTGATGTTCTCTCTGGATGTGGAGTTGTCTGCATTTCATAGGAGCAGCTAGAACATTACTTTGTGCGGAATACTCAATAAGCTGCATTGCAGGTATTGTGTTTTTCTTCCCTATATCTAACATGTACTTCGTGTTGTAAATGGTGCCAGAAGCTTGGTTTTCAAAGGTAGCTGAAAACTGCATTGGTGTTGATGTTCTCGCTGAACGTGGAGTTGTCTGCATTTCAAAGGAGCAGCTAGAACATTACTTTGTGCGGAATACTCAATAAGCTGCATTTCAGCCTATTGAGTTTTTCTCCCTATAGTGAACATGTACTTCGTGGTGTAAATGGTGCCAGAAGCTTGGATTTCAAAGCTACCTGAAAACTGCGTTGGTGTTGATGTTGTCTCTGGATGTGGAGTTGTCTGCATTTCAAAGGAGCAGCTAAATCATTACTTGGTGCGGAACACTCAATAAGCTGCTTTTCAGCACATTGTGTTTTACTGATACTGTGTGAGAATTGTGGGATTTCGTTCAAAGTGGGTTTTCCATTGTGAAGCAGTTTCACATTCTGAGATTCTTCCCTATAACGAACATGTACTTCGTGTTGTAAATGGTGCCAGAACCTTGGTTTTCAAAGGTACCTGAAAACTGCGTTGGTGTTGATGTTGTCTCTGGATGTGGAGTTGTCTGCATTTCAAAGGAGCAGCTAAATCATTACTTTGTGCGGAACACTCAATAAGCTGCTTTTCAGCACATTGTGTTTTACTGATACTGTGTGAGAATTGTGGGATTTCGTTCAAAGCGGGTTTTCCATTGTGAAGCAGTTTCACATTCTGAGATTCTTCCCTATAACGAACATGTACTTCGTGTTGTAAATGGTGCCAGAACCTTGGTTTTCAAAGGTAGCTGAAAACTGCGTTGGTGTTAATGTTCTCTCTGGATGTGGAGTTGTCTGCATTTTAAAGGAGCAGCTAGAACATTACTTTGTGCGGAATACTCAATAAGCTGCATTTCAGGTATTGCATTTTTCTTCCCTACAGCGAACATGTACTTCGTGTTGTAAATGGTGCCAGAAGCTTGGTTTTCAAAGGTAGCTGAAAACTGCGTTGGTGTTAATGTTATCTCTGGATGTGGAGTTGTCTGCATTTCAAAGGAGCAGCTAGATCATTACTTTGTGCGGAATACTCAATTAGCTGCATTTCAGGTATTGTGTTTTTCTTCCCTATTTTTAACTTGTAGTTCGTGTTGTAAATGGTGCCAGAAGCTTGGTTTTCAAAGGTAGCTGAAAACTGCGTTGGTGTTGATGTTCTCTCTGGTTTTGGAGTTGTCTGCATTTCAAAGGAGCAGCTAGAACATTACTTTGTGCGGAATACTCAATAAGCTGCATTTCAGGTATTGTGTTTTTCTTCCCTATAGCGAACATGTACTTCGTGTTGTAAATGGTGCCAGAAGCTTGGTTTTCAAAGGTAGCTGAAAACTGCGTTGGTGTTGATGTTCTCTCTGGATGTGGAGTTGTCTGCATTTCAAAGGAGCAGCTAGAACATTACTTTGTGCGGAATACTCAATAAGCTGCATTGCAGGTATTGTGTTTTTCTTCCCTATAGCGAACATATACTTCGTGTTGTAAATGTTGCCAGAAGCTTGGTTTTCAAAGGTAGATGAAAACTGCGTTGGTGTTGATGTTCTCTCTGGATGTGGAGTTGTCTGCATTTCAAAGGAGCAGCTAGATCATTACTTTGTGCGGAACACTCAATAAGCTGCTTTTAAGCACATTGTGTTTTATAGACACTGTGTGAGAAATGTTGGATTTCGTTCGAAGCGGGTTTTCCATTGTGAAGCAGTTTCACATTCTGAGTTCTTCCCTATAGCGAAGATGTACTTAGTGTTGTAAATGGTGCCAGAACCTTGGTTTTCAAAGGTAGCTGAAAACTGTGTTGGCGCTGATTATCTCACTGAACGTGGAGTTGTCTGCATTTCAAAGGAGCAGCTAGATCATTACTTTGTGCGGAATACTCAATAAGCTGCATTTCAGGGCATTGTGTTTTTCTTCCCTACAGCGAACATGTAGTTCGTGTTGTAAATGGTGCCAGAAGCTTGGTTTTCAAAGGTAGCTGAAAACTGCGTTGGCGTTGATGTTCTCTCTGGATGTGGAGTTGTCTGCATTTCAAAGGAGCAGCTAGAACATTACTTTGTGCGGAATACTCAATAAGCTGCATTGCAGGTATTGTGTTTTTCTTCCCTATATCTAACATGTACTTCGTGTTGTAAATGGTGCCAGAAGCTTGGTTTTCAAAGGTAGCTGAAAACTGCATTGGTGTTGATGTTCTCGCTGAACGTGGAGTTGTCTGCATTTCAAAGGAGCAGCTAGAACATTACTTTGTGCGGAATACTCAATAAGCTGCATTTCAGCCTATTGAGTTTTTCTCCCTATAGTGAACATGTACTTCGTGTTGTAAATGGTGCCAGAAGCTTGGTTTTCAAAGCTACCTGAAAACTGCGTTGGTGTTGATGTTGTCTCTGGATGTGGAGTTGTCTGCATTTCAAAGGAGCAGCTAAATCATTACTTGGTGCGGAACACTCAATAAGCTGCTTTTCAGCACATTGTGTTTTACTGATACTGTGTGAGAATTGTGGGATTTCGTTCAAAGTGGGTTTTCCATTGTGAAGCAGTTTCACATTCTGAGATTCTTCCCTATAACGAACATGTACTTCGTGTTGTAAATGGTGCCAGAACCTTGGTTTTCAAAGGTAGCTGAAAACTGCGTTGGTGTTGATGTTGTCTCTGGATGTGGAGTTGTCTGCATTTCAAAGGAGCAGCTAAATCATTACTTTGTGCGGAACACTCAATAAGCTGCTTTTCAGCACATTGTGTTTTACTGATACTGTGTGAGAATTGTGGGATTTCGTTCAAGCGGGTTTTCCATTGTGAAGCAGTTTCACATTCTGAGATTCTTCCCTATAACGAACATGTACTTCGTGTTGTAAATGGTGCCAGAACCTTGGTTTTCAAAGGTAGCTGAAAACTGCGTTGGTGTTGATGTTCTCTCTGGATGTGGAGTTGTCTGCATTTCAAAGGAGCAGCTAGAACATTACTTTGTGCGGAATACTCAATAAGCTGCATTTCAGCCTATTGTGTTTTTCTTCCCTATAGCGAACATGTACTTCGTGTTGTAAATGGTGCCAGAACCTTGGTTTTCAAAGGTAGCTGAAAACTGCGTTGGTGTTGATGTTCTCTCTGGATGTGGAGTTGTCTGCATTTCAAAGGAGCAGCTAGAACATTACTTTGTGCGGAATACTCAATAAGCTGCATTTCAGCCTATTGAGTTTTTCTCCCTATAGCGAACATGTACTTCGTGTTGTAAATGGTGCCAGAACCTTGGTTTTCAAAGGTAGCTGAAAACTGCGTTGGTGTTGATGTTCTCGCTGTACGTGGAGTTGTCTGCATTTCAAAGGAGCAGCTAAATCATTACTTTGTGCGGAATACTCAATAAGCTGCATTTCAGGTATTGTGTTTTTCTTCCCTATAGCTAACAAGTTCTTCGTGGTGTAAATGGTGCCAGAAGCTTGGTTTTCAAAGGTACCTGAAAACTGCGTTGGTGTTGATGTTCTCGCTGTACGTGGAGTTGTCTGCATTTCAAAGGAGCAGCTAGAACATTACTTTGTGCGGAACACTCAATAAGCTGCTTTTCAGCACATTGTGTTTTACAGACACTGTGTGAGAATTGTGGGATTTCGTTCGAAGCGGGTTTTCCATTGTGAAGCAGTTTCACATTCTGAGTTCCTTCCCTATAGCGAACATGTACTTCGTGTTGTAAATGGTGCCAGAACCTTGGTTTCCAAAGGTAGCTGAAAACTGCGTTGGTGTTGATGTTCTCTCTGGTTTTGGAGTTGTCTGCATTTCAAAGGAGCAGCTAGAACATTACTTTGTGCGGAATACTCAATAAGCTGCATTTCAGGTATTGTGTTTTCTTCCTATAGCGAACATGTACTTCGTGTTGTAAATGGTGCCAGAAGCTTGGTTTTCAAAGGTAGCTGAAAACTGCGTTGGTGTTGATGTTCTCTCTGGATGTGGAGTTGTCTGCATTTCAAAGGAGCAGCTAGAACATTACTTTGTGCGGAATACTCAATAAGCTGCATTTCAGCCTATTGTGTTTTTCTCCCTATAGCGAACATGTACTTCGTGTTGTAAATGGTGCCAGAACCTTGGTTTTCAAAGGTAGCTGAAAACTGCGTTGGTGTTGATGTTCTCGCTGTACGTGGAGTTGTCTGCATTTCAAAGGAGCAGCTAAATCATTACTTTGTGCGGAATACTCAATAAGCTGCATTTCAGGTATTGTGTTTTTCTTCCCTATAGCTAACATGTACTTCGTGTTGTAAATGGTGCCAGAAGCTTGGTTTTCAAAGGTAGCTGAAAACTGCGTTGGTGTTGATGTTCTCGCTGTACGTGGAGTTGTCTGCATTTCAAAGGAGCAGCTAGAACATTACTTTGTGCGGAACACTCAATAAGCTGCTTTCAGCACGTTGTTTTACAGACACTGTGTGAGAATTGTGGATTTCGTTCGAAGCGTTTTCCATTGTGAAGGAGTTTCACATTCTGAGTTCCTTCCCTATAGCGAACATGTACTTCGTGTTGTAAATGTTGCCAGAACCTTGGTTTTCAAAGGTAGCTGAAAACTGCGTTGGTGTTGATGTTCTCTCTGGATGTGGAGTTGTCTGCATTTCAAAGGAGCAGCTAGATCCTTACTTTGTGCGGAACACTCAATAAGCTGCTTTTAAGCACATTGTGTTTTATAGACACTGTGTGAGAAATGTTGGATTTCGTTCGAAGCGGGTTTTCCATTGTGAAGCAGTTTCACATTCTTAGTTTCTTCCCTATAGCGAAGATGTACTTAGTGTTGTAAATGGTGCCAGAACCTTGGTTTTCAAAGGTAGCTGAAAACTGTGTTGGCGCTGATTATCTCACTGAACGTGGAGTTGTCTGCATTTCAAAGGAGCAGCTAGATCATTACTTTGTGCGGAATACTCAATAAGCTGCATTTCAGGGCATTGTGTTTTTCTTCCCTACAGCGAACATGTAGTTCGTGTTGTAAATGGTGCCAGAAGCTTGGTTTTCAAAGGTAGCTGAAAACTGCGTTGGCGTTGATGTTCTCTCTGGATGTGGAGTTGTCTGCATTTCAAAGGAGCAGCTAGAACATTACTTTGTGCGGAATACTCAATAAGCTGCATTGCAGGTATTGTGTTTTTCTTCCCTATATCTAACATGTACTTCGTGTTGTAAATGGTGCCAGAAGCTTGGTTTTCAAAGGTAGCTGAAAACTGCATTGGTGTTGATGTTCTCGCTGAACGTGGAGTTGTCTGCATTTCAAAGGAGCAGCTAGAACATTACTTTGTGCGGAATACTCAATAAGCTGCATTTCAGCCTATTGAGTTTTTCTCCCTATAGTGAACATGTACTTCGTGTTGTAAATGGTGCCAGAAGCTTGGTTTTCAAAGGTACCTGAAAACTGCGTTGGTGTTGATGTTGTCTCTGGATGTGGAGTTGTCTGCATTTCAAAGGAGCAGCTAAATCATTACTTTGTGCGGAACACTCAATAAGCTGCTTTTCAGCACATTGTGTTTTACTGATACTGTGTGAGAATTGTGGATTTCGTTCAAGGGGTTTTCCATTGTGAAGCAGTTTCACATTCTGAGATTCTTCCCTATACCGAACATGTACTTCGTGTTGTAAATGGTGCCAGAAGCTTGGTTTTCAAAGGTAGCTGAAAACTGCGTTGGTGTTGATGTTCTCTCTGGATGTGGAGTTGTCTGCATTTCAAAGGAGCAGCTAGAACATTACTTTGTGCGGAATACTCAATAAGCTGCATTGCAGGTATTGTGTTTTTCTTCCCTATAGCGAACATGTACTTCGTGTTGTAAATGTTGCCAGAACCTTGGTTTTCAAAGGTAGCTGAAAACTGCGTTGGTGTTGATGTTCTCTCTGGATGTGGAGTTGTCTGCATTTCAAAGGAGCAGCTAGATCATTACTTTGTGCGGAACACTCAATAAGCTGCTTTTAAGCACATTGTGTTTTATAGACACTGTGTGAGAAATGTTGGATTTCGTTCGAAGCGGGTTTTCCATTGTGAAGCAGTTTCACATTCTTAGTTTCTTCCCTATAGCGAAGATGTACTTAGTGTTGTAAATGGTGCCAGAACCTTGGTTTTCAAAGGTAGCTGAAAACTGTGTTGGCGCTGATTATCTCACTGAACGTGGAGTTGTCTGCATTTCAAAGGAGCAGCTAGATCATTACTTTGTGCGGAATACTCAATAAGCTGCATTTCAGCCTATTGTGTTTTTCTTCCCTATAGCGAACATGTACTTCGTGTTGTAAATGGTGCCAGAAGCTTGGTTTTCAAAGCTACCTGAAAACTGCGTTGGTGTTGATGTTGTCTCTGGATGTGGAGTTGTCTGCATTTCAAAGGAGCAGCTAAATCATTACTTTGTGCGGAACACTCAATAAGCTGCTTTTCAGCACATTGTGTTTTACTGATACTGTGTGAGAATTGTGGGATTTCGTTCAAGGAGGGTTTTCCATTGTGAAGCAGTTTCACATTCTGAGATTCTTCCCTATACCGAACATGTACTTCGTGTTGTAAATGGTGCCAGAAGCTTGGTTTCCAAAGGTAGCTGAAAACTGCGTTGGTGTTGATGTTCTCTCTGGTTTTGGAGTTGTCTGCATTTCAAAGGAGCAGCTAGAACATTACTTTGTGCGGAATACTCAATAAGCTGCATTTCAGGTATTGTATTTTTCTTCCCTACAGCGAACATGTACTTCGTGTTGTAAATGGTGCCAGAAGCTTGGTTTTCAAAGCTAGCTGAAAACTGCGTTGGTGTTAATGTTATCTCTGGATGTGGACTTGTCTGCATTTCAAAGGAGCAGCTAGATCATTACTTTGTGCGGAATACTCAATTAGCTGCATTTCAGGTATTGTGTTTCTCTTCCCTATTTTTAACATGTAGTTCGTGTTGTAAATGGTGCCAGAAGCTTGGTTTTCAAAGGTAGCTGAAAACTGCGTTGGTGTTAATGTTCTCTCTCGATGTGGAGTTGTCTGCATTTCAAAGGGGCAGCTAGAACATTACTTTGTGCGGAATACTCAATAAGCTGCATTTCAGCCTATTGTGTTTTTCTCCCTATATCGAACATGTACTTCGTGTTGTAAATCGTGCCAGAAGCTTGGTTTTCAAAGGTAGCTGAAAACTGCGTTGGTGTTGATGTTGTCTCTGGATGTGGAGTTGTCTGCATTTCAAAGGAGCAGCTAGATCATTACTTTGTGCGGAATACTCAATAAGCTGCTTTTCAACGCATTGATTTTTCTAGACAGTGCTTGAGAAATGTTGGATTTCGTTCGAAGCGGGTTTTCCATTGTGAAGCAGTTTCACATTCTTAGTTTCTTCCCTATTTCTGAAAACTGCGTTGGTGTTGATGTTCTCGCTGAACGTGGAGTTGTCTGCATTTCAAAGGAGCAGCTAGAACATTACTTTGTGCGGAATACTCAATAAGCTGCATTTCAGCCTATTGTGTTTTTCTCCCTATAGCGAACATGTACTTCGTGTTGTAAATGTTGCCAGAACCTTGGTTTTCAAAGGTAGCTGAAAACTGCGTTGGTGTTGATGTTCTCTCTGGATGTGGAGTTGTCTGCATTTCAAAGGAGCAGCTAGATCATTACTTTGTGCGGAACACTCAATAAGCTGCTTTTAAGCACATTGTGTTTTATAGACACTGTGTGAGAAATGTTGGATTTCGTTCGAAGCGGGTTTTCTATTGTGAAGCAGTTTCACATTCTTAGTTTCTTCCCTATAGCGAAGATGTACTTAGTGTTGTAAATGGTGCCAGAACCTTGGTTTTCAAAGGTAGCTGAAAACTGTGTTGGCGCTGATTATCTCACTGAACGTGGAGTTGTCTGCATTTCAAAGGAGCAGCTAGATCATTACTTTGTGCGGAATACTCAATAAACTGCATTTCAGGGCATTGTGTTTTTCTTCCCTACAGCGAACATGTAGTTCGTGTTGTAAATGGTGCCAGAAGCTTGGTTTTCAAAGGTAGCTGAAAACTGCGTTGGCGTTGATGTTCTCTCTGGATGTGGAGTTGTCTGCATTTCAAAGGAGCAGCTAGAACATTACTTTGTGCGGAATACTCAATAAGCTGCATTGCAGGTATTGTGTTTTTCTTCCCTATATCTAACATGTACTTCGTGTTGTAAATGATGCCAGAAGCTTGGTTTTCAAAGGTAGCTGAAAACTGCATTGGTGTTGATGTTCTCGCTGAACGTGGAGTTGTCTGCATTTCATAGGAGCAGCTAGAACATTACTTTGTGCGGAATACTCAATAAGCTGCATTTCAGCCTATTGAGTTTTTCTCCCTATAGTGAACATGTACTTCGTGGTGTAAATGGTGCCAGAAGCTTGGTTTTCAAAGGTACCTGAAAACTGCGTTGGTGTTGATGTTGTCTCTGGATGTGGAGTTGTCTGCATTTCAAAGGAGCAGCTAAATCATTACTTGGTGCGGAACACTCAATAAGCTGCTTTTCAGCACATTGTGTTTTACTGATACTGTGTGAGAATTGTGGGATTTCGTTCAAAGTGGGTTTTCCATTGTGAAGCAGTTTCACATTCTGAGATTCTTCCCTATAACGAACATGTACTTCGTGTTGTAAATGGTGCCAGAACCTTGGTTTTCAAAGGTACCTGAAAACTGCGTTGGTGTTGATGTTGTCTCTGGATGTGGAGTTGTCTGCATTTCAAAGGAGCAGCTAAATCATTACTTTGTGCGGAACACTCAATAAGCTGCTTTTCAGCACATTGTGTTTTACTGATACTGTGTGAGAATTGTGGGATTTCGTTCAAAGCGGGTTTTCCATTGTGAAGCAGTTTCACATTCTGAGATTCTTCCCTATAACGAACATGTACTTCGTGTTGTAAATGGTGCCAGAACCTTGGTTTTCAAAGGTAGCTGAAAACTGCGTTGGTGTTAATGTTCTCTCTGGATGTGGAGTTGTCTGCATTTTAAAGGAGCAGCTAGAACATTACTTTGTGCGGAATACTCAATAAGCTGCATTTCAGGTATTGCATTTTTCTTCCCTACAGCGAACATGTACTTCGTGTTGTAAATGGTGCCAGAAGCTTGGTTTTCAAAGGTAGCTGAAAACTGCGTTGGTGTTAATGTTATCTCTGGATGTGGAGTTGTCTGCATTTCAAAGGAGCAGCTAGATCATTACTTTGTGCGGAATACTCAATTAGCTGCATTTCAGGTATTGTGTTTTTCTTCCCTATTTTTAACTTGTAGTTCGTGTTGTAAATGGTGCCAGAAGCTTGGTTTTCAAAGGTAGCTGAAAACTGCGTTGGTGTTGATGTTCTCTCTGGTTTGGAGTTGTCTGCATTTCAAAGGAGCAGCTAGAACATTACTTTGTGCGGAATACTCAATAAGCTGCATTTCAGGTATGGTGTTTTTCTTCCCTATAGCGAACATGTACTTCGTGTTGTAAATGGTGCCAGAAGCTTGGTTTCCAAAGGTAGCTGAAAACTGCGTTGGTGTTGATGTTCTCTCTGGTTTTGGAGTTGTCTGCATTTCAAAGGAGCAGCTAGAACATTACTTTGTGCGGAATACTCAATAAGCTGCATTTCAGGTATTGTATTTTTCTTCCCTACAGCGAACATGTACTTCGTGTTGTAAATGGTGCCAGAAGCTTGGTTTTCAAAGCTAGCTGAAAACTGCGTTGGTGTTAATGTTATCTCTGGATGTGGACTTGTCTGCATTTCAAAGGAGCAGCTAGATCATTACTTTGTGCGGAATACTCAATTAGCTGCATTTCAGGTATTGTGTTTTTCTTCCCTATTTTTAACATGTAGTTCGTGTTGTAAATGGTGCCAGAAGCTTGGTTTTCAAAGGTAGCTGAAAACTGCGTTGGTGTTAATGTTCTCTCTCGATGTGGAGTTGTCTGCATTTCAAAGGGGCAGCTAGAACATTACTTTGTGCGGAATACTCAATAAGCTGCATTTCAGCCTATTGTGTTTTTCTCCCTATATCGAACATGTACTTCGTGTTGTAAATCGTGCCAGAAGCTTGGTTTTCAAAGGTAGCTGAAAACTGCATTGGTGTTGATGTTGTCTCTGGATGTGGAGTTGTCTGCATTTCAAAGGAGCAGCTAGATCATTACTTTGTGCGGAATACTCAATAAGCTGCTTTTCAACGCATTGATTTTTCTACACAGTGCTTGAGAAATGTTGGATTTCGTTCGAAGCGGGTTTTCCATTGTGAAGCAGTTTCACATTCTTAGTTTCTTCCCTATTTCTGAAAACTGCGTTGGTGTTGATGTTCTCGCTGAACGTGGAGTTGTCTGCATTTCAAAGGAGCAGCTAGAACATTACTTTGTGCGGAATACTCAATAAGCTGCATTTCAGCCTATTGTGTTTTTCTCCCTATAGCGAACATGTACTTCGTGTTGTAAATGTTGCCAGAACCTTGGTTTTCAAAGGTAGCTGAAAACTGCGTTGGTGTTGATGTTCTCTCTGGATGTGGAGTTGTCTGCATTTCAAAGGAGCAGCTAGATCATTACTTTGTGCGGAACACTCAATAAGCTGCTTTTAAGCACATTGTGTTTTATAGACACTGTGTGAGAAATGTTGGATTTCGTTCGAAGCGGGTTTTCCATTGTGAAGCAGTTTCACATTCTTAGTTTCTTCCCTATAGCGAAGATGTACTTAGTGTTGTAAATGGTGCCAGAACCTTGGTTTTCAAAGGTAGCTGAAAACTGTGTTGGCGCTGATTATCTCACTGAACGTGGAGTTGTCTGCATTTCAAAGGAGCAGCTAGATCATTACTTTGTGCGGAATACTCAATAAACTGCATTTCAGGGCATTGTGTTTTTCTTCCCTACAGCGAACATGTAGTTCGTGTTGTAAATGGTGCCAGAAGCTTGGTTTTCAAAGGTAGCTGAAAACTGCGTTGGCGTTGATGTTCTCTCTGGATGTGGAGTTGTCTGCATTTCAAAGGAGCAGCTAGAACATTACTTTGTGCGGAATACTCAATAAGCTGCATTGCAGGTATTGTGTTTTTCTTCCCTATATCTAACATGTACTTCGTGTTGTAAATGGTGCCAGAAGCTTGGTTTTCAAAGGTAGCTGAAAACTGCATTGGTGTTGATGTTCTCGCTGAACGTGGAGTTGTCTGCATTTCAAAGGAGCAGCTAGAACATTACTTTGTGCGGAATACTCAATAAGCTGCATTTCAGCCTATTGAGTTTTTCTCCCTATAGTGAACATGTACTTCGTGGTGTAAATGGTGCCAGAAGCTTGGTTTTCAAAGGTACCTGAAAACTGTGTTGGTGTTGATGTTGTCTCTGGATGTGGAGTTGTCTGCATTTCAAAGGAGCAGCTAAATCATTACTTGGTGCGGAACACTCAATAAGCTGCTTTTCAGCACATTGTGTTTTACTGATACTGTGTGAGAATTGTGGGATTTCGTTCAAAGTGGGTTTTCCATTGTGAAGCAGTTTCACATTCTGAGATTCTTCCCTATAACGAACATGTACTTCGTGTTGTAAATGGTGCCAGAACCTTGGTTTTCAAAGGTACCTGAAAACTGCGTTGGTGTTGATGTTGTCTCTGGATGTGGAGTTGTCTGCATTTCAAAGGAGCAGCTAAATCATTACTTTGTGCGGAACACTCAATAAGCTGCTTTTCAGCACATTGTGTTTTACTGATACTGTGTGAGAATTGTGGGATTTCGTTCAAAGCGGGTTTTCCATTGTGAAGCAGTTTCACATTCTGAGATTCTTCCCTATAACGAACATGTACTTCGTGTTGTAAATGGTGCCAGAACCTTGGTTTTCAAAGGTAGCTGAAAACTGCGTTGGTGTTAATGTTCTCTCTGGATGTGGAGTTGTCTGCATTTTAAAGGAGCAGCTAGAACATTACTTTGTGCGGAATACTCAATAAGCTGCATTTCAGGTATTGCATTTTTCTTCCCTACAGCGAACATGTACTTCGTGTTGTAAATGGTGCCAGAAGCTTGGTTTTCAAAGGTAGCTGAAAACTGCGTTGGTGTTAATGTTATCTCTGGATGTGGAGTTGTCTGCATTTCAAAGGAGCAGCTAGATCATTACTTTGTGCGGAATACTCAATTAGCTGCATTTCAGGTATTGTGTTTTTCTTCCCTATTTTTAACTTGTAGTTCGTGTTGTAAATGGTGCCAGAAGCTTGGTTTTCAAAGGTAGCTGAAAACTGCGTTGGTGTTGATGTTCTCTCTGGTTTTGGAGTTGTCTGCATTTCAAAGGAGCAGCTAGAACATTACTTTGTGCGGAATACTCAATAAGCTGCATTTCAGCCTATTGTGTTTTTCTCCCTATAGCGAACATGTACTTCGTGTTGTAAATGGTGCCAGAACCTTGGTTTTCAAAGGTAGCTGAAAACTGCGTTGGTGTTGATGTTCTCGCTGTACGTGGAGTTGTCTGCATTTCAAAGGAGCAGCTAAATCATTACTTTGTGCGGAATACTCAATAAGCTGCATTTCAGGTATTGTGTTTTTCTTCCCTATAGCTAACAAGTTCTTCGTGGTGTAAATGGTGCCAGAAGCTTGGTTTTCAAAGGTAGCTGAAAACTGCGTTGGCGTTGATGTTGTCTCTGGATGTGGAGTTGTCTGCATTTCAAAGGAGCAGCTAGAACATTACTTTGTGCGGAACACTCAATAAGCTGCTTTTAAGCACATTGTGTTTTATAGACACTGTGTGAGAAATGTTGGATTTCGTTCGAAGCGGGTTTTCCATTGTGAAGCAGTTTCACATTCTTAGTTTCTTCGCTATAGCGAAGATGTACTTAGTGTTGTAAATGGTGCCAGAACCTTGGTTTTCAAAGGTAGCTGAAAACTGTGTTGGCGCTGATTATCTCACTGAACGTGGAGTTGTCTGCATTTCAAAGGAGCAGCTAGATCATTACTTTGTGCGGAATACTCAATAAGCTGCATTTCAGGGCATTGTGTTTTTCTTCCCTACAGCGAACATGTAGTTCGTGTTGTAAATGGTGCCAGAAGCTTGGTTTTCAAAGGTAGCTGAAAACTGCGTTGGCGTTGATGTTGTCTCTGGATGTGGAGTTGTCCGCATTTCAAAGGAGCAGCTAGAACATTACTTTGTGCGGAATACTCAATAAGCTGCATTGCAGGTATTGTGTTTTTCTTCCCTATATCTAACATGTACTTCGTGTTGTAAATGGTGCCAGAAGCTTGGTTTTCAAAGGTAGCTGAAAACTGCATTGGTGTTGATGTTCTCGCTGAACGTGGAGTTGTCTGCATTTCAAAGGAGCAGCTAGAACATTACTTTGTGCGGAATACTCAATAAGCTGCATTTCAGCCTATTGAGTTTTTCTCCCTATAGTGAACATGTACTTCGTGTTGTAAATGGTGCCAGAAGCTTGGTTTTCAAAGCTACCTGAAAACTGCGTTGGTGTTGATGTTGTCTCTGGATGTTGAGTTGTCTGCATTTCAAAGGAGCAGCTAAATCATTACTTTGTGCGGAACACTCAATAAGCTGCTTTTCAGCACATTGTGTTTTACTGATACTGTGTGAGAATTGTGGGATTTCGTTCAAAGCGGGTTTTCCATTGTGAAGCAGTTTCACATTCTGAGATTCTTCCCTATAACGAACATGTACTTCGTGTTGTAAATGGTGCCAGAACCTTGGTTTTCAAAGGTAGCTGAAAACTGCGTTGGTGTTAATGTTCTCTCTGGATGTGGAGTTGTCTGCATTTCAAAGGAGCAGCTAGAACATTACTTTGTGCGGAATACTCAATAAGCTGCATTTCAGCCTATTGTGTTTTTCTCCCTATAGCGAACATGTACTTCGTGTTGTAAATGGTGCCAGAACCTTGGTTTCCAAAGGTAGCTGAAAACTGCATTGGTGTTGATGTTCTCTCTGGTTTTGGAGTTGTCTGCATTTCAAAGGAGCAGCTAGAACATTACTTTGTGCGGAATACTCAATAAGCTGCATTTCAGGTATTGTATTTTTCTTCCCTACAGCGAACATGTACTTCGTGTTGTAAATGGTGCCAGAAGCTTGGTTTTCAAAGGTAGCTGAAAACTGCGTTGGTGTTAATGTTATCTCTGGATGTGGAGTTGTCTGCATTTCAAAGGAGCAGCTAGATCATTACTTTGTGCGGAATACTCAATTAGCTGCATTTCAGGTATTGTGTTTTTCTTCCCTATTTTTAACTTGTAGTTCGTGTTGTAAATGGTGCCAGAAGCTTGGTTTTCAAAGGTAGCTGAAAACTGCGTTGGTGTTGATGTTGTCTCTGGATGTGGAGTTGTCTGCATTTCAAAGGAGCAGCTAGAGCATTACTTTGTGCGGAACACTCAATAAGCTGCTTTTCAACGCATTGATTTTTCTAGACAGTGCTTGAGAAATGTTGGATTTCGTTCGAAGCGGGTTTTCAATTGTGAAGCAGTTTCACATTCTTAGTTTCTTCCCTATTTCTGAAAACTGCGTTGGTGTTGATGTTCTCGCTGAACGTGGAGTTGTCTGCATTTCAAAGGAGCAGCTAGAACATTACTTTGTGCGGAATACTCAATAAGCTGCATTTCAGCGCATTGTGTTTTTCTCCCTATAGCGAACATGTACTTCGTGGTGTAAATGGTGCCAGAACCTTGGTTTTCAAAGGTACCTGAAAACTGCGTTGGTGTTGATGTTCTCGCTGTACGTGGAGTTGTCTGCATTTCAAAGGAGCAGCTAGAACATTACTTTGTGCGGAACACTCAATAAGCTGCTTTTCAGCACGTTGTGTTTTACAGACACTGTGTGAGAATTGTGGGATTTCGTTCGAAGAGGGTTTTCCATTGTGAAGGAGTTTCACATTCTGAGTTCCTTCCCTATAGCGAACATGTACTTCGTGTTGTAAATGGTGCCAGAATCTTGGTTTTCAAAGGTAGCTGAAAACTGCGTTGGTGTTGATGTTCTCTCTGGATGTGGAGTTGTCTGCATTTCAAAGGAGCAGCTAGAACATTACTTTGTGCGGAATACTCAATAAGCTGCCTTGCAGGTATTGTGTTTTTCTTCCCTATAGCGAACATATACTTCGTGTTGTAAATGTTGCCAGAAGCTTGGTTTTCAAAGGTAGCTGAAAACTGCGTTGGTGTTGATGTTCTCTCTGGATGTGGAGTTGTCTGCATTTCAAAGGAGCAGCTAGATCATTACTTTGTGCGGAACACTCAATAAGCTGCTTTTAAGCACATTGTGTTTTATAGACACTGTGTGAGAAATGTTGGATTTCGTTCGAAGCGGGTTTTCCATTGTGAAGCAGTTTCACATTCTTAGTTTCTTCCCTATAGCGAAGATGTACTTAGTGTTGTAAATGGTGCCAGAACCTTGGTTTTCAAAGGTAGCTGAAAACTGTGTTGGCGCTGATTATCTCACTGAACGTGGAGTTGTCTGCATTTCAAAGGAGCAGCTAGATCATTACTTTGTGCGGAATACTCAATAAGCTGCTTTTCAACACATTGATTTTTCTAGACAGTACTTGAGAAATGTTGGATTTCGTTCGAAGCGGGTTTTCAATTGTGAAGCAGTTTCACATTCTTAGTTTCTTCCCTATTTCTGAAAACTGCGTTGGTGTTGATGTTCTCGCTGAACGTGGAGTTGTCTGCATTTCAAAGGAGCAGCTAGAACATTACTTTGTGCGGAATACTCAATAAGCTGCGTTTCAGCGTATTGTGTTTTTCTTCCCTATAGCTAACATGTATTCGTGTTTTAAATGGTGCCAGAACCTTGGTTTTCAAAGGTAGCTGAAAACTGCGTTGGTGTTGATGTTGTCTCTGGATGTGGAGTTGTCTGCATTTCAAAGGAGCAGCTAGAACATTACTTTGTGCGGAATACTCAATAAGCTGCTTTTCAACACATTACTTTTTATAGACACTGTGTGAGAAATGTTGGATTTCGTTCGAAGCGGGTTTTCCATTGTGAAGCAGTTTCACATTCTGAGTTTCTTCCCTATAGCGAACATGTACTTCGTATTGTAAATGTTGCCAGAACCTTGGTTTTCAAAGGTAGCTGAAAACTGCGTTGGTGTTGATGTTCTCCCTGAATTTGGAATTGTCTGCATTTCAAAGGAGCAGCTAGAACATTACTTTGTGCGGAATAAACAATAAGCTGCATTTCAGCCTATTGTGTTTTTCTCCCTATAGCGAACATGTACTTCGTGTTGTAAATGTTGCCAGAACCTTGGTTTCCAAAGGTGGCTGAAAACTGCGTTGGTGTTGATGTTGTCTCTGGTTTTGGAGTTGTCTGCATTTCAAAGGAGCAGCTAGAACATTGCTTTGTGCGGAATACTCAATAAGCTGCATTTCAGGTATTGTGTTTTTCTTCCCTATAGCGAACATGTACTTCGTGTTGTAAATGGTGCCAGAAGCTTGGTTTTCAAAGGTAGCTGAAAACTGCGTTGGTGTTGATGTTCTCTCTGGATGTGGAGTTGTCTGCATTTCAAAGGAGCAGCTAGAACATTACTTTGTGCGGAATACTCAATAAGCTGCATTTCAGCCTATTGAGTTTTTCTCCCTATAGCGAACATGTACTTCGTGTTGTAAATGGGGCCAGAACCTTGGTTTTCAAAGGTAGCTGAAAACTGCGTTGGTGTTGATGTTCTCGCTGAACGTGGAGTTGTCTGCATTTCAAAGGAGCAGCTAAATCATTACTTTGTGCGCAATACTCAATAAGCTGCATTTCAGGTATTGTGTTTTTCTTCCCTATAGCTAACAAGTTCTTCGTGGTGTAAATGGTGCCAGAAGCTTGGTTTTCAAAGGTAGCTGAAAACTGAATTGGTGTTGATGTTCTCTCTGGATGTGGAGTTGTCTGCATTTCAAAGGAGCAGCTAGATCATTACTTTGTGCGGAACACTCAATAAGCTGCTTTTCAGCACATTGTGTTTTATAGACACTGTGTGAGAAATGTTAGATTTCGTTCGAAGCGGGTTTTCCATTGTGAAGCAGTTTCACATTCTGAGTTTCTTCCCTATAGCGAACATGTACTTCTTGTTGTAAATGGTGCCAGAATCTTGGTTTTAAAAGGTAGCTGAAAACTGCGTTGCTGTTGATGTTCTCTCTGGATGTGGAGTTGTCTGCATTTCAAAGGAGCAGCTAGAACATTGCTTTGTGCGGAATACTCAATAAGCTGCATTGCAGGTATTGTGTTTTTCTTCCCTATAGCGAACATGTACTTCGTGGTGTAAATGGTGCCAGAAGCTTGGTTTTCAAAGGTACCTGAAAACTGCTTTGGTATTGATGTTCTCTCTGGTTTTGTATTTGTCTGCATTTCAAAGGAGCAGCTAGAACATTACTTGTGCGGAATACTCAATAAGCTGCATTTCAGCCTATTGAGTTTTTCTCCCAATAGTGAACATGTACTTCGTGGTGTAAATGGTGCCAGAACCTTGGTTTTCAAAGGTAGCTGAAAACTGCGTTGGTGTTGATGTTGTCTCTGGATGTGGAGTTGTCTGCATTTCAAAGGAGCAGCTAAATCATTACTTTGTGCGGAACACTCAATAAGCTGCTTTTCAGCACATTGTGTCTTACAGATACTGTGTGAGAATTGTCGATTTCGTTCAAAGCGGGTTTTCCATTGTGAAGCAGTTTCACATTCTGAGATTCTTCCCTATAACGAACATGTACTTCGTGTTGTAAATGGTGCCAGAACCTTGGTTTTCAAAGGTAGCTGAAAACTGCGTTGGTGTTAATGTTCTCTCTGGATGTGGAGTTGTCTGCATTTTAAAGGAGCAGCTAGAACATTACTTTTTGCGGAATACTCAATAAGCTGCATTTCAGCCTATTGTGTTTTTCTTCCCTACAGCGAACATGTACTTCGTGTTGTAAATGGTGCCAGAAGCTTGGTTTTCAAAGGTGGCTGAAAACTGCGTTGGTGTTGATGTTCTCTCTGGATGTGGAGTTGTCTGCATTTCAAAGGAGCAGCTAGATCATTACTTTGTGCCGAACACTCAATAAGCTGCTTTTAAGCACATTGTGTTTTATAGACACTGTGTGAGAAATGTTGGATTTCGTTCGAAGCGGGTTTTCCATTGTGAAGCAGTTTCACATTCTTAGTTTCTTCCCTATAGCGAAGATGTACTTAGTGTTGTAAATGGTGCCAGAACCTTGGTTTTCAAAGGCAGCTGAAAACTGAGTTGGCGCTGATTATCTCACTGAACGTGGAGTTGTCTGCATTTCAAAGGAGCAGCTAGATCATTACTTTGTGCGGAATACTCAATAAGCTGCATTTCAGGGCATTGTGTTTTTCTTCCCTACAGCAAACATGTAGTTCGTGTTGTAAATGGTGCCAGAAGCTTGGTTTTCAAAGGTAGCTGAAAACTGTGTTGGCGTTGATATTCTCTCTGGATGTGGAGTTGTCTGCATTTCAAAGGAGCAGCTAGAACATTACTTTGTGCGGAATACTCAATAAGCTGCATTGCAGGTATTGTGTTTTTCTTCCCTATAGCTAACATGTACTTCGTGTTGTAAATGGTGCCAGAAGCTTGGTTTTCAAAGGTAGCTGAAAACTGCATTGGTGTTGATGTTCTCGCTGAACGTGGAGTTGTCTGCATTTCAAAGGAGCAGCTAGAACATTACTTTGTGCGGAATACTCAATAAGCTGCATTTCAGCCTATTGAGTTTTTCTCCCTACAGCGAACATGTACTTCGTGTTGTAAATGGTGCCAGAAGCTTGGTTTTCAAAGGTAGCTGAAAACTGCGTTGGTGTTCATGTTCTCTCTGGATGTGGAGTTGTCTGCATTTCAAAGGAGCAGCTAAATCATTACTTTGTGCGGAACACTCAATAAGCTGCTTTTCAGCACATTGTGTTTTACAGATACTGTGTGAGAATTGTGGGATTTCGTTCAAAGCGGGTTTTCCATTGTGAAGCAGTTTCACATTCTGAGATTCTTCCCTATAACGAACATGTACTTCTTGTTGTAAATGGTGCCAGAACCTTGGTTTTCAAAGGTAGCTGAAAACTGCGTTGGTGTTGATGTTCTCCCTGAATTTGGAGTTGTCTGCATTTCAAAGGAGCAGCTAGAACATTACTTTGTGCGGAATACTCAATTAGCTGCATTTCAGGTATTGTGTTTTTCTTCCCTATTTTAAACATGTAGTTCGTGTTGTAAATGGTGCCAGAAGCTTGGTTTTCAAAGGTAGCTGAAAACTGCGTTGGTGTTGATGTTCTCTCTGGATGTGGAGTTGTCTGCATTTCAAAGGAGCAGCTAGAACATTACTTTGTGCGGAATACTCAATAAGCTGCCTTGCAGGTATTGTGTTTTTCTTCCCTATAGCGAACATATACTTCGTGTTGTAAATGTTGCCAGAACCTTGGTTTTCAAAGGTACCTGAAAACTGCGTTGGTGTTGATGTTCTCTCTGGATGTGGAGTTGTCTGCATTTCAAAGGAGCAGCTAGATCCTTACTTTGTGCGGAACACTCAATAAGCTGCTTTTAAGCACATTGTGTTTTATAGACACTGTGTGAGAAATGTTGGATTTCGTTCCATTGTGAAGCAGTTTCACATTCTTAGTTTCTTCGCTATAGCTAAGATGTACTTAGTGTTGTAAATGGTGCCAGAACCTTGGTTTTCAAAGGTAGCTGAAAACTGTGTTGGCGCTGATTATCTCACTGAACGTGGAGTTGTCTGCATTTCAAAGGAGCAGCTAGATCATTACTTTGTGCGGAATACTCAATAAGCTGCTTTTAAGCACATTGTGTTTTACAGATACTGTGTGAGTATTGTGGGATTTCCTTCAAAGCGGGTTTTCCATTGTGAAGCAGTTTCACATTCTGAGATTCTTCCCTATAACGAACATGTACTTCGTGTTGTAAATGGTGCCAGAACCTTGGTTTTCAAAGGTAGCTGAAAACTGCGTTGGTGTTAATGTTCTCTCTGGATGTGGAGTTGTCTGCATTTTAAAGGAGCAGCTAGAACATTACTTTGTGCGGAATACTCAATAAGCTGCATTTCAGGTATTGCATTTTTCTTCCCTACAGCGAACATGTACTTCGTGTTGTAAATGGTGCCAGAAGCTTGGTTTTCAAAGGTAGCTGAAAACTGCGTTGGTGTTAATGTTATCTCTGGATGTGGAGTTGTCTGCATTTCAAAGGAGCAGCTAGATCATTACTTTGTGCGGAATACTCAATTAGCTGCATTTCAGGTATTGTGTTTTTCTTCCCTATTTTTAACTTCGTGGTGTAAATGGTGCCAGAAGCTTGGTTTTCAAAGGTAGCTGAAAACTGCGTTGGTGTTAATGTTCTCTCTCGATGTGGAGTTGTCTGCATTTCAAAGGAGCAGCTGGAACATTACTTTGTGCGGAATACTCAATAAGCTGCATTTCAGCCTATTGTGTTTTTCTCCCTATATCGAACATGTACTTCGTGTTGTAAATGGTGCCAGAAGCTTGGTTTTCAAAGGTAGCTGAAAACTGCGTTGGTATTGATGTTCTCTCTGGTTTTGGATTTGTCTGCATTTTAAAGGAGCAGCTAGAACATTGCTTTGTGCGGAATACTCAATAAGCTGCATTTCAGGTATTGTGTTTTTCTTCCCTATAGCTAACAGGTACTTCGTGTTGTAAATAGTGCCAGAAGCTTGGTTTTCAAAGGTAGCTGAAAACTGCGTTGGTGTTAATGTTCTCTCTCGATGTGGAGTTGTCTGCATTTCAAAGGAGCAGCTAGAACATTACTTTGTGCGGAATACTCAATAAGCTGCATTTCAGCCTATTGTGTTTTTCTCCCTATATCGAACATGTACTTCGTGTTGTAAATGGTGCCAGAAGCTTGGTTTTCAAAGGTAGCTGAAAACTGCGTTGGTATTGATGTTCTCTCTGGTTTTGGATTTGTCTGCATTTTAAAGGAGCAGCTAGAACATTGCTTTGTGCGGAATACTCAATAAGCTGCATTTCAGGTATTGTGTTTTTCTTCCCTATAGCTAACAGGTACTTCGTGTTGTAAATGGTGCCAGAATCTTGGTTTTCAAAGGTAGCTGAAAACTGCGTTGGTGTTGATGTTGTCTCTGGATGTGGAGTTGTCTGCATTTCAAAGGAGCAGCTAGATCATTACTTTGTGCGGAATACTCAATAAGCTGCTTTTCAACGCATTGATTTTTCTAGACAGTGCTTGAGAAATGTTGGATTTCGTTCGAAGCGGGTTTTCAATTGTGAAGCAGTTTCACATTCTTAGTTTCTTCCCTATTTCTGAAAACTCCGTTGGTGTTGATGTTCTCGCTGAACGTGGAGTTGTCTGCATTTCAAAGGAGCAGCTAAATCATTACTTTGTGCGGAATACTCAATAAGCTGCATTTCAGGTATTGTGTTTTTCTTCCCTATAGCTAACAAGTTCTTCGTGGTGTAAATGGTGCCAGAACCTTGGTTTTCAAAGGTAGCTGAAAACTGCGTTGGTGTTGATCTTCTCGCTGTACGTGGAGTTGTCTGCATTTCAAAGGAGCAGCTAGAACATTACTTTGTGCGGAACACTCAATAAGCTGCTTTTCAGCACGTTGTGTTTTACAGACACTGTGTGAGAATTGTGGGATTTCGTTCGAAGCGGGTTTTCCATTGTGAAGGAGTTTCACATTCTGAGTTCCTTCCCTATAGCGAACATGTACTTCGTGTTGTAAATGGTGCCAGAATCTTGGTTTTCAAAGGTAGCTGAAAACTGCGTTGGTGTTAATGTTCTCTCTGGATGTGGAGTTGTCTGCATTTTAAAGGAGCAGCTAGAACATTACTTTGTGCGGAATACTCAATAAGCTGCATTTCAGGTATTGTGTTTTTCTTCCCTACAGCGAACATGTACTTCGTGTTGTAAATGGTGCCAGAAGCTTGGTTTTCAAAGGTAGCTGAAAACTGCGTTGGTGTTGATGTTCTCTCTGGATGTGGAGTTGTCTGCATTTCAAAGGAGCAGCTAGATCATTACTTTGTGCGGAACACTCAATAAGCTGCTTTTAAGCACATTGTGTTTTATAGACACTGTGTGAGAAATGTTGGATTTCGTTCGAAGCGGGTTTTCCATTGTGAAGCAGTTTCACATTCTTAGTTTCTTCCCTATAGCGAAGATGTACTTCGTGTTGTAAATGGTGCCAGAACCTTGGTTTTCAAAGGCAGCTGAAAACTGTGTTGGCGCTGATTATCTCACTGAACGTGGAGTTGTCTGCATTTCAAAGGAGCAGCTAGATCATTACTTTGTGCGGAATACTCAATAAGCTGCATTTCAGGGCATTGTGTTTTTCTTCCCTACAGCAAACATGTAGTTCGTGTTGTAAATGGTGCCAGAAGCTTGGTTTTCAAAGGTAGCTGAAAACTGCGTTGGCGTTGATATTCTCTCTGGATGTGGATTTGTCTGCATTTCAAAGGAGCAGCTAGAACATTACTTTGTGCGGAACACACAATAAGCTGCATTGCAGGTATTGTGTTTTTCTTCCCTATAGCGAACATGTACTTCGTGGTGTAAATGGTGCCAGAAGCTTGGTTTTCAAAGGTAGCTGAAAACTGCATTGGTGTTGATGTTCTCGCTGAACGTGGAGTTGTCTGCATTTCAAAGGAGCAGCTAGAACATTACTTTGTGCGGAATACTCAATAAGCTGCATTTCAGCCTATTGAGTTTTTCTCCCTATAGTGAACATGTACTTCGTGTTGTAAATGGTGCCAGAACCTTGGTTTCCAAAGGTAGCTGAAAACTGCATTGGTGTTGATGTTCTCTCTGGTTTTGGAGTTGTCTGCATTTCAAAGGAGCAGCTAGAACATTACTTTGTGCGGAATACTCAATAAGCTGCATTTCAGGTATTGTATTTTTCTTCCCTACAGCGAACATGTACTTCGTGTTGTAAATGGTGCCAGAAGCTTGGTTTTCAAAGGTAGCTGAAAACTGCGTTGGTGTTAATGTTATCTCTGGATGTGGAGTTGTCTGCATTTCAAAGGAGCAGCTAGATCATTACTTTGTGCGGAATACTCAATTAGCTGCATTTCAGGTATTGTGTTTTTCTTCCCTATTTTTAACTTGTAGTTCGTGTTGTAAATGGTGCCAGAAGCTTGGTTTTCAAAGGTAGCTGAAAACTGCGTTGGTGTTAATGTTCTCTCTCGATGTGGAGTTGTCTGCATTTCAAAGGAGCAGCTAGAGCATTACTTTGTGCGGAACACTCAATAAGCTGCATTTCAGCCTATTGTGTTTTTCTCCCTATAGCGAACATGTACTTCGTGTTGTAAATGGTGCCAGAAGCTTGGTTTTCAAAGGTAGCTGAAAACTGCGTTGGTATTGATGTTCTCTCTGGTTTTGGATTTGTCTGCATTTTAAAGGAGCAGCTAGAACATTGCTTTGTGCGGAATACTCAATAAGCTGCATTTCAGGTATTGTGTTTTTCTTCCCTATAGCTAACAGGTACTTCGTGTTGTAAATGGTGCCAGAATCTTGGTTTTCAAAGGTAGCTGAAAACTGCGTTGGTGTTGATGTTGTCTCTGGATGTGGAGTTGTCTGCATTTCAAAGGAGCAGCTAGATCATTACTTTGTGCGGAATACTCAATAAGCTGCTTTTCAACGCATTGATTTTTCTAGACAGTGCTTGAGAAATGTTGGATTTCGATCGAAGCGGGTTTTCAATTGTGAAGCAGTTTCACATTCTTAGTTTCTTCCCTATTTCTGAAAACTGCGTTGGTGTTGATGTTCTCGCTGAACGTGGAGTTGTCTGCATTTCAAAGGAGCAGCTAGAACATTACTTTGTGCGGAATACTCAATAAGCTGCATTTCAGCGCATTGTGTTTTTCTCCCTATAGCGAACATGTACTTCGTGGTGTAAATGGTGCCAGAACCTTGGTTTTCAAAGGTAGCTGAAAACTGCGTTGGTGTTGATGTTCTCGCTGTACGTGGAGTTGTCTGCATTTCAAAGGAGCAGCTAGAACATTACTTTGTGCGGAACACTCAATAAGCTGCTTTTCAGCACGTTGTGTTTTACAGACACTGTGTGAGAATTGTGGGATTTCGTTCGAAGAGGGTTTTCCATTGTGAAGGAGTTTCACATTCTGAGTTCCTTCCCTATAGCGAACATGTACTTCGTGTTGTAAATGGTGCCAGAATCTTGGTTTTCAAAGGTAGCTGAAAACTGCGTTGGTGTTGATGTTCTCTCTGGATGTGGAGTTGTCTGCATTTCAAAGGAGCAGCTAGAACATTACTTTGTGCGGAATACTCAATAAGCTGCCTTGCAGGTATTGTGTTTTTCTTCCCTATAGCGAACATATACTTCGTGTTGTAAATGTTGCCAGAAGCTTGGTTTTCAAAGGTAGCTGAAAACTGCGTTGGTGTTCATGTTCTCTCTGGATGTGGAGTTGTCTGCATTTCAAAGGAGCAGCTAGATCATTACTTTGTGCGGAACACTCAATAAGCTGCTTTTAAGCACATTGTGTTTTATAGACACTGTGTGAGAAATGTTGGATTTCGTTCGAAGCGGGTTTTCCATTGTGAAGCAGTTTCACATTCTTAGTTTCTTCCCTATAGCGAAGATGTACTTAGTCTTGTAAATGGTGCCAGAACCTTGGTTTTCAAAGGTAGCTGAAAACTGTGTTGGCGCTGATTATCTCACTGAACGTGGAGTTGTCTGCATTTCAAAGGAGCAGCTAGATCATTACTTTGTGCGGAATACTCAATAAGCTGCTTTTCAACACATTGATTTTTCTAGACAGTACTTGAGAAATGTTGGATTTCGTTCGAAGCGGGTTTTCAATTGTGAAGCAGTTTCACATTCTTAGTTTCTTCCCTATTTCTGAAAACTGCGTTGGTGTTGATGTTCTCGCTGAACGTGGAGTTGTCTGCATTTCAAAGGAGCAGCTAGAACATTACTTTGTGCGGAATACTCAATAAGCTGCGTTTCAGCGTATTGTGTTTTTCTTCCCTATAGCTAACATGTATTCGTGTTTTAAATGGTGCCAGAACCTTGGTTTTCAAAGGTAGCTGAAAACTGCGTTGGTGTTGATGTTGTCTCTGGATGTGGAGTTGTCTGCATTTCAAAGGAGCAGCTAGAACATTACTTTGTGCAGAATACTCAATAAGCTGCTTTTCAACACATTACTTTTTATAGACACTGTGTGAGAAATGTTGGATTTCGTTCGAAGCGGGTTTTCCATTGTGAAGCAGTTTCACATTCTGAGTTTCTTCCCTATAGCGAACATGTACTTCGTATTGTAAATGTTGCCAGAACCTTGGTATTCAAAGGTAGCTGAAAACTGCGTTGGTGTTGATGTTCTCCCTGAATTTGGAATTGTCTGCATTTCAAAGGAGCAGCTAGAACATTACTTTGTGCGGAATACTCAATAAGCTGCATTTCAGCCTATTGTGTTTTTCTCCCTATAGCGAACATGTACTTCGTGTTGTAAATGTTGCCAGAACCTTGGTTTCCAAAGGTAGCTGAAAACTGCGTTGGTGTTGATGTTCTCTCTGGTTTTGGAGTTGTCTGCATTTCAAAGGAGCAGCTAGAACATTGCTTTGTGCGGAATACTCAATAAGCTGCATTTCAGGTATTGTGTTTTTCTTCCCTATAGCGAACATGTACTTCGTGTTGTAAATGGTGCCAGAAGCTTGGTTTTCAAAGGTAGCTGAAAACTGCGTTGGTGTTGATGTTCTCTCTGGATGTGGAGTTGTCTGCATTTCAAAGGAGCAGCTAGAACATTACTTTGTGCGGAATACTCAATAAGCTGCATTTCAGCCTATTGAGTTTTTCTCCCTATAGCGAACATGTACTTCGTGTTGTAAATGGGGCCAGAACCTTGGTTTTCAAAGGTAGCTGAAAACTGCGTTGGTGTTGATGTTCTCGCTGTACGTGGAGTTGTCTGCATTTCAAAGGAGCAGCTAAATCATTACTTTGTGCGCAATACTCAATAAGCTGCATTTCAGGTATTGTGTTTTTCTTCCCTATAGCTAACAAGTTCTTCGTGGTGTAAATGGTGCCAGAAGCTTGGTTTTCAAAGGTAGCTGAAAACTGAATTGGTGTTGATGTTCTCTCTGGATGTGGAGTTGTCTGCATTTCAAAGGAGCAGCTAGATCATTACTTTGTGCGGAACACTCAATAAGCTGCTTTTCAGCACATTGTGTTTTATAGACACTGTGTGAGAAATGTTAGATTTCGTTCGAAGCGGGTTTTCCATTGTGAAGCAGTTTCACATTCTGAGTTTCTTCCCTATAGCGAACATGTACTTCTTGTTGTAAATGGTGCCAGAATCTTGGTTTTAAAAGGTAGCTGAAAACTGCGTTGCTGTTGATGTTCTCTCTGGATGTGGAGTTGTCTGCATTTCAAAGGAGCAGCTAGAACATTGCTTTGTGCGGAATACTCAATAAGCTGCATTGCAGGTATTGTGTTTTTCTTCCCTATTTTTAACTTGTAGTTCGTGTTGTAAATGGTGCCAGAAGCTTGGTTTTCAAAGGTAGCTGAAAACTGCGTTGGTGTTAATGTTCTCTCTGGATGTGGAGTTGTCTGCATTTCAAAGGAGCAGCTAGAGCATTACTTTGTGCGGAACACTCAATAAGCTGCATTTCAGCCTATTGTGTTTTTCTCCCTATATCGAACATGTACTTCGTGTTGTAAATGGTGCCAGAAGCTTGGTTTTCAAAGGTAGCTGAAAACTGCGTTGGTATTGATGTTCTCTCTGGTTTTGGATTTGTCTGCATTTTAAAGGAGCAGCTAGAACATTGCTTTGTGCGGAATACTCAATAAGCTGCATTTCAGGTATTGTGTTTTTCTTCCCTATAGCTAACATGTATTCGTGTTTTAAATGGTGCCAGAACCTTGGTTTTCAAAGGTAGCTGAAAACTGCGTTGGTGTTGATGTTGTCTCTGGATGTGGAGTTGTCTGCATTTCAAAGGAGCAGCTAGAACATTACTTTGTGCAGAATACTCAATAAGCTGCTTTTCAACACATTACTTTTTATAGACACTGTGTGAGAAATGTTGGATTTCGTTCGAAGCGGGTTTTCCATTGTGAAGCAGTTTCACATTCTGAGTTTCTTCCCTATAGCGAACATGTACTTCGTATTGTAAATGTTGCCAGAACCTTGGTATTCAAAGGTAGCTGAAAACTGCGTTGGTGTTGATGTTCTCCCTGAATTTGGAGTTGTCTGCATTTCAAAGGAGCAGCTAGAACATTACTTTGTGCGGAATACTCAATAAGCTGCATTTCAGCCTATTGAGTTTTTCTCCCTATAGCGAACATGTACTTCGTGTTGTAAATGTTGCCAGAACCTTGGTTTCCAAAGGTAGCTGAAAACTGCGTTGGTGTTGATGTTCTCTCTGGTTTTGGAGTTGTCTGCATTTCAAAGGAGCAGCTAGAACATTGCTTTGTGCGGAATACTCAATAAGCTGCATTTCAGGTATTGTGTTTTTCTTCCCTATAGCGAACATGTACTTCGTGTTGTAAATGGTGCCAGAAGCTTGGTTTTCAAAGGTAGCTGAAAACTGAATTGGTGTTGATGTTCTCTCTGGATGTGGAGTTGTCTGCATTTCAAAGGAGCAGCTAGATCATTACTTTGTGCGGAACACTCAATAAGCTGCTTTTCAGCACATTGTGTTTTATAGACACTGTGTGAGAAATGTTAGATTTCGTTCGAAGCGGGTTTTCCATTGTGAAGCAGTTTCACATTCTGAGTTTCTTCCCTATAGCGAACATGTACTTCTTGTTGTAAATGGTGCCAGAATCTTGGTTTTCAAAGGTACCTGAAAACTGCGTTGCTGTTGATGTTCTCTCTGGATGTGGAGTTGTCTGCATTTCAAAGGAGCAGCTAGAACATTGCTTTGTGCGGAATACTCAATAAGCTGCATTGCAGGTATTGTGTTTTTCTTCCCTATAGCGAACATGTACTTCGTGGTGTAAATGGTGCCAGAAGCTTGGTTTTCAAAGGTACCTGAAAACTGCTTTGGTATTGATGTTCTCTCTGGTTTTGGATTTGTCTGCATTTCAAAGGAGCAGCTAGAACATTACTTGTGCGGAATACTCAATAAGCTGCATTTCAGCCTATTGAGTTTTTCTCCCAATAGTGAACATGTACTTCGTGGTGTAAATGGTGCCAGAACCTTGGTTTTCAAAGGTAGCTGAAAACTGCGTTGGTGTTGATGTTGTCTCTGGATGTGGAGTTGTCTGCATTTCAAAGGAGCAGCTAAATCATTACTTTGTGCGGAACACTCAATAAGCTGCTTTTCAGCACATTGTGTCTTACAGATACTGTGTGAGAATTGTCGATTTCGTTCAAAGCGGGTTTTCCATTGTGAAGCAGTTTCACATTCTGAGATTCTTCCCTATAACGAACATGTACTTCGTGTTGTAAATGGTGCCAGAACCTTGGTTTTCAAAGGTAGCTGAAAACTGCGTTGGTGTTAATGTTCTCTCTGGATGTGGAGTTGTCTGCATTTCAAAGGAGCAGCTAGAACATTACTTTGTGCGGAATACTCAATAAGCTGCATTTCAGCCTATTGTGTTTTTCTTCCCTACAGCGAACATGTACTTCGTGTTGTAAATGGTGCCAGAAGCTTGGTTTTCAAAGGTAGCTGAAAACTGCGTTGGTGTTGATGTTCTCTCTGGATGTGGAGTTGTCTGCATTTCAAAGGAGCAGCTAGATCATTACTTTGTGCGGAACACTCAATAAGCTGCTTTTAAGCACATTGTGTTTTATAGACACTGTGTGAGAAATGTTGGATTTCGTTCGAAGCGGGTTTTCCATTGTGAAGCAGTTTCACATTCTTAGTTTCTTCCCTATAGCGAAGATGTACTTAGTGTTGTAAATGGTGCCAGAACCTTGGTTTTCAAAGGCAGCTGAAAACTGAGTTGGCGCTGATTATCTCACTGAACGTGGAGTTGTCTGCATTTCAAAGGAGCAGCTAGATCATTACTTTGTGCGGAATACTCAATAAGCTGCATTTCAGGCATTGTGTTTTTCTTCCCTACAGCAACATGTAGTTCGTGTTGTAAATGGTGCCAGAAGCTTGGTTTTCAAAGGTAGCTGAAAACTGCGTTGGCGTTGATGTTCTCTCTGGATGTGGAGTTGTCTGCATTTCAAAGGAGCAGCTAGAACATTACTTTGTGCGGAATACTCAATAAGCTGCATTGCAGGTATTGTGTTTTTCTTCCCTATAGCTAACATGTATCTCGTTTTGTAAATGATGCCAGAAGCTTGGTTTTCAAAGGTAGCTGAAAACTGCATTGGTGTTGATGTTCTCGCTGAACGTGGAGTTGTCTGCATTTCAAAGGAGCAGCTAGAACATTACTTTGTGCGGAATACTCAATAAGCTGCATTTCAGCCTATTGAGTTTTTCTCCCTATAGTGAACATGTACTTCGTGTTGTAAATGGTGCCAGAACCTTGGTTTTCAAAGGTAGCTGAAAACTGCGTTGGTGTTGATGTTCTCTCTGGATGTGGAGTTGTCTGCATTTCAAAGGAGCAGCTAAATCATTACTTTGTGCGGAACACTCAATAAGCTGCTTTTCAGCACATTGTGTTTTACAGATACTGTGTGAGAATTGTGGGATTTCGTTCAAAGCGGGTTTTCCATTGTGAAGCAGTTTCACATTCTGAGATTCTTCCCTATAACGAACATGTACTTCGTGTTGTAAATGGTGCCAGAACCTTGGTTTTCAAAGGTAGCTGAAAACTGCGTTGGTGTTGATGTTCTCTCTGAATGTGGAGTTGTCTGCATTTCAAAGGAGCAGCTAGAACATTACTTTGTGCGGAATACTCAATAAGCTGCATTTCAGGTATTGTGTTTTTCTTCCCTATAGCGAACATGTACTTCGTGTTGTAAATGGTGCCAGAAGCTTGGTTTTCAAAGGTAGCTGAAAACTGCGTTGGTGTTAATGTTCTCTCTGGATGTGGAGTTGTCTGCATTTCAAAGGAGCAGCTGGAACATTACTTTGTGCGGAATA
>NW_024466208.1:0-23979 GCF_017591425.1 Ochotona curzoniae
GCTAAATAAAATATAGAAAGCTCAGCTAAATTTGGATTTCTGATAAACAGCAAACAAGTTTCTAGTATAAATATTGCACGGGATAACCTTACACTAAAATGTTATTTATTGCACACTGGAAATTCAAACTTAATTGGCATTCTTACTTTCACTGGCTGACTCTGGCAGCCCTAATGACAAGAGTACCATGTCACTTCCTATTTTGTTCAGTATTATACCTATGCCACTTTATAAAGAAACACAAAAAAGATTTCTTTAAAGTCTCAGTTCCAGAAAGAGTTATGCTTCCTCCTGAGAAACTAGCCTGGTTTTTTCTGCCTCATGGGCAGTGTGAAACATGGAGAAAGACTGGTTTGCACTGGAGAGTTCTTAGCAAAAAGTTGCTCACCTGAGAATGTTAACCTTTCTTTCTACCATGGCCATACCGACTGGTTGCAAATCAAACAAATTCTATAATCAAACCTATAAACAAAGCAAGCAAACAAAAACTCTAGTTTTCTAAGCAAACCCATTTTCAATGATCTCAGAACAATCCAGGGCAGCTGGGCCAGAGACTTTCTGGGCACTGACTGGATAAACAGGTGAGTCTGGGTTTAGGGGTGGTCCCAGGGGCCCACCCGCAGGGTGCCCAAACCAACACATGCCAGGCAGTATGGAAACAACCAGGGACTCACAGCTCTGCCTCGCCCTCTCAGCACAGCAAGCATGGGCATGGGGCCACAGGGCCAGCCAGCCATTGGGATGCTGGGCTTGGCTCTCTGTCCCCACAGGTGGAGAGGCTCTGGGAGGAGAGATCAGAAGCTGCTGCTGACAGGGAATATGCCATCTCAGTCTCGCCATGCCCTGCTAGCTTGTTAGTGTCACTGACAGCTATTCAAAGACAGTAGAGCAAGGGAGCGGGAATCTGATGTGGAAAAACAAAGAACACATGAGAAATCTGGCCTTGAGTAGATTCTTTCTGAGGTCCATCAGCCACCATCCCTGCTCATATTGCCTCCAACGCAAAGGGACTGCCACTGCCTTGGCACTCACAGGCTATATCCAGGCAGCCAGACCACTGCCTCATGAGCTTTCCTGAGAGGCCCTTTGGAAGGCCAGCAAGCACACTGTCAGGGTTAGGGTACTTTCTGGTACTTACCTGCACTTGGATTGATTTAACCAGTTTTTTTTCTCAGTTTAATCTCAGCTCAGGGTAATGGGTCAAATACTTAGCATTTTTCACTCTAAGCCTTGATCCAGGGGAACATTTTTTTCTGTTCTCCAACTGGTAGGGCAAATTGACTTCTGCTTCTAGAGTAGAAGAGAGCAGACTTTTCCAGAAGGGATACAGGGCAAACAGTTGGGGCTTGCATGATCTCTGTGGTGAGTCAGGCCTGCCCTTCCAGGGCCCAGGCAGTCCTGGGGAACGCCCAAAGGGACAAGCAGCTGTGCTGTAGTCAGACCTTGGTTACCCAGCCAGAGTTTGCCAAGCCCTGCTCTGGAGAAAGAAGATCCCTTTCTTCTTGTTTTCTTTTTTCTGTACCTTCATAATATACACACAATTTTGTGAGCTGACGTGTTCTGCCCTGAGAGCAAAAGGCAGCCAACTGTGTACTGCCCAGTCTCACAGAGTTCTTACTTTGTGGCTCCTCTTGCCTTTCTGGATCTGTCATCTCAATTCTACACCCCACTATGCCAGAACTGATCCTAGTCCCTTTTCTTTCTTTTTTTTTTTTTTCTAGTCCCTTTTCCTAAACACACACACCACCAGTCATACAGAAATTTGTCCCAGATTTCCCCACAATGCAAAATGCATTGAGTTTATGTTAGACACAATCCAATCTATTTAACACTAAGTGTGTTATCCTTATTCTCCTAGTTGATCTGGCTACATTCTTTTTAAGTTCTGGGTTCCTGGAAGGTTGCTTGGAAAACTTCTCCTGCCTTGTTGGATGGAGTGATTGAGTCCTTCATCTCATCCCACCCGCATGCCTCCCTGTGCACAGCTCTCCTGTGACATGCACCGTTTTCTTCTTGTCACCTGGGACTACTTGAAATGATGTCACCATCATTCTTCCCTCTGACATTCAAAAGCCTCTTTACAGATCTTGTCTTAAATAACATGTTTTTCCTTCATGGCATAAATTGAAAGTCAATCTATTTATGGTTCTGAGCAATAGAAGCAAATCTCAATATAAACAGGGAGTAGGAGTTATTGGAAATATTAAAAGGAGAAGCGGGGTTGGCATTCAGCAAAGTAGTTAAGATGCATCCAATCAATGTTCATTCAAGCTTGGGCTCTGTTTCCAATGCCAGCTTTCTGTTACTGTGCACCCGAGGGCAGAAGGTGGCTCAAATATTTGGGTCCCTATCAAACATGCCTGGACTTGAGTTCCTGGCTTTGATCTGGCCTGTTTCCAGAAGTTACAGGCATCTGAGGAGTGAACCAGCTGATGGGAAGTCTCTATCATTCAGCCTTTCAAATAAATAAAGAGAAATGAAGGTGGACACCAGTGGTTGCAGAAATGCAAAAACAACAGGGACCCTGGTGGCAGAAATTGGTGATCTCTGTTTTACTAAGGCAGTGGCAATGTATGGGGTACATACAAACACATCTTGCACATCTTTAACTGGATTCTAAAGAGTCAGTGACACTCTGGGCCAACACTTGTTCTCAGGGGGAGTGTTGAGTCCTGGCATATTCATTGCATCAGGACCACATGGACTGGCAGAAGCAGTTCCCCTACAGAAGGAAGGCTACACTCTCTTAAAGTGACAAGTGCCATACAACAAAAACAAAACAGATGTCCACTCTACTGTGTTTCCAAACAAAGACATCTCAGCCAAAAAGGACAGAATGAGCAGAATATCCTGCATATGTGCTAGAGGCAAACACAAGGCACTTAGAGCTTTACCACTGGGATGCTAAACAGTGTTTTCTAAAGCATAGGTGTAACTGGGTCTGGCTGCAGCCTAAATCACAAAAGTCTTGCTCTTTGACCCAAAGACTTACTTATTCATGATGCCCTGAAAACTGGCCAAGAGTTCAATATGCTGACCCTGTCACACAGATAGCCTGTGACTCCACATGTGGAACGTGTCACTGACATACCTTATTATGTAAGAGGCAGACTGTGAAATCCATTTCCACAGCTTCATGTCAATACTTGAATAGAATTGCTGAGGTCTCTGCACTGGACATGCCACCAAACATTCCAGACCCACTGTGTCCTGGGAGCCCTGAGCTCACCTGCTCATAGAATACAGGCCTTGGAAATCTGCATCCTCCTCTCTCCCAGCACTGATCCTCTGATCCCCTCTAGACTTCCCTGGGAGAGCATCTTGTAAACAATGCAAGCAGGACTTCCATGTGCTCTGTTTCAGACTTCAGAGGCTCCTGGTCCCTCCACTGCCACTGGCCCTGGGAGAACACAGACATTCTCACAGAACAAAGACCTCTATCCCTGTTATACCCAGAGTTCTTAGGGTACCACAGGCTGAATCGCTGGGGTCATGGGAGCATCATGGAAGGTCGACCCCTTCTCCAACTGTGGGTTACACTGTGTTCTCAGTACGCAGTGGGAGGCTGGAACTCCCAGCCTTTGGTGGAACTCCATCACCACTTTGTTGGAGTGATGAATCCATCACAGACACCACTCACTCAGCATCCGCCTCTATCCTCCAACCACTCCCTACTTCCCAATCCCATGACCTCATAGAGGTCATCTGGTAGCCCAGATTACAGGCATGTACAAAATGAGGGCTGGGAGAGCACCTGTCTGGACTTCTCAGGCCTAAGTCACAATACACAAAGAGGATTCAGATGGTTGGTACTTCCTTGCCTACATACAAGTAAAAGCAAATGTCCACAAGGCCATGTGGTACTCCTCTTCCCTGTCACACCCTGATCTTCCCCCAGATGCCCTCTCTTCTCCTTTAGCTGGAACAAGCAAACACATCCATGTTAAAGTCCCCCTTGCAAACTGAACACTGCAATGCAACACTTGGAAGGAGACCTAGCTCCACCCACCAAAAAGGACCCACTGCTGTTATATGAGGAAAGCTGGCCCTCCAAAGAACACAAGGACCCCAGAGAGGGTTCATTAGCAACTGGTGGCTGCTGGAGGAACAACAGAATGTAAGGAAGGGGCAGAGGCCCAGAGACTTGGGGCAGTTAGAATCTACAGTTGGGTCCCCACAGCCTGTCAGAGTTTGTGGTTTAAAGTTAAGTAGACTCAGAGTTTAAGTTCTGGTTCTTTATTGTGTGATCTTGTAGAGGTTACTTAACATCTCAAGCCACTTTTTTCCCTATTTGCAAAGTCTGACCCAGAATGTTGTTGAAAGTACTAAGACAATGTACATCAAGCAGCTGGCATAAATGTTGCTGAATGTTGCTGAATAAATTCTCCCTTAAGATTATTGTGAATGGTGATGCCTCCAACTCAGAAGGTAGCCGTGGTCTGTTAACCAGGACCCCCAGTGATGGGTCTGCTGTCTCCTATGCAAGCTACCACCACATGGGTCCATACCAAGGAGCCTCTAGTCTCCCCAGTGCTGGTATCTCAGAAAGTCAATTTCTTGCTAGACACAGGCACCTGATTTTCTGCCTTTCCTTTTTACCTGGGCCTCTCAAAAGGTAACTGCATGAAGCATCTCAGGCCAGCTTTTCAAAATGTATTTCACCCAACTACAGGCTTGCTCTTGGGGAGATCTCCACTTCTTCCACTCCTTTCCTGAGACACCTACCCCTTACTGGGGCAGAGGTCCATGTAGGTTTAGTCTTACCTCTGAATGTTGCAAGGTTGTTTTCCCTCTCTGAAGACAACATTGACCCTATAGTATGGAATTTCTCCAAGGAGAGAGGGGGCTGCTCCCTCTACCTTCATGCAGGAATGTAAATGCATTGGGAAGACTGGCTGTTAAGGCCTGCATGTGAAGATACATGCGATTCATAGAGAAATGTTTCCTGTTCCATTTAAAAACATCATGGGATATTAATATAACCCCCTTTTTTGTTTTTTCTTCATCCATTAAACAATTCATTTCTTCATTCATTCAGAAGGAACACGTGCAAACAAATTCTCATGAATTACTCAGTGATTCCTTTACGTATTAAGGGGACATGCTGACAGCAAAGCAGGAGGCAGCAAGCCAGGAAAGTACAACCTTTGATGGTGGCTTGGTAATGGTGGCCCAAGAGAGTCGCTAACCATCCTTCTCATTTGCAAACAAGCCAGAAGAATCAGGTGTTTCTGTACATCCTTTGAAAACAGCGATGGGGAACTTTGTAAAAGTCACAGAAGCCTTCTAGGGAGGAAGCCATTTAACTCCTACCAGGAACCAGGAAGCTCCAAGAGGAGTTGGTGTAGACACTGAGGACATCCAATGCAGAAAGGATTTAAATGACATGGAGAGGAATCACAGTTTTCTCCTTAAGGTAAAGTGATCTGAGAAACAAATCGGCTTCTATTCCCACGATAATAACTATTATCTTTATTTAGTGATATTTGGCTTTTGTCATGTTGGAAAAGAATATATATAATTGTACATTTTTAATGTAAAGAAATGGATAATGCCCCATTGTGACATCACCTGTTCAGCTTTCTGGGGTGTTCCTTCTGATCCATTCACAATCACATGCTCACACACGCATGGCCTGTGAACGACTTCCTTTGATTTCATTGGCATCCTATTATACGTGGAATTGAGCCTGCTGGGTTGTTTTAAAATACATTTGTAATATAAAAATAATTCTTTGTTGTATGGTATAGTTTAATGGGCGGTGGGGTTTCCCTTTCCTCTCCCCAAGTTTCTTCCCCTTCCCTCTGTTCTTTGCTCCAGTCGTACAATGGGTGTCTTTTGTGAATTTAAAGTCTGCACATTGGTTCATCCTGTAGATACTATATCAATTTGTTTAACCAGGACCCCTCTAACCTTGCGTTGTTCCTCACTATGACACACAGCTCAGTGATCAGCAGCTTATGCCTCCTTCCCCACCTCTGTTTAACAGAAGTGATGGACAACAGTGTGGTTATCAAGTGAAAAATATATATTGCTGAGCTGTCCTCCAGAAAAGCTGTAGTGGCCAATCACTTGCAAACAGTGGAGGGGAGATGACAGAGATGAGTAAGAGAAGTACAAAGGGGAAGAGGAAGTAGGGTAAAGATGGGCTGGGATGTAGACAGCACTGCTGAGTTGTTCTTTGTGAATCCTCCCCAAGCACATCTCAAAATGCTTATCAATTTTCCTGAATTTGGTTCCCAGAAACAGGCTCCTACTGACCAGTACTTCCATATTCTTCCTCCTAGGTTCCATTCTCAATGTCCAGGGGTCTAGTGGCATATGAAGTCTCATCTAAATCTTCAGTTTTAGAGCTGAAGAGGTGTCTTTCTCCCTTTTCAGATGGTGAGAGATGTCATCATCCAGAAACTGACTCAATAAATACTATCCAGACCACCAAAAGATTTTTCAGGATGTGTTTTTTCTTCCCTAAATATGCCTTGATTTTATTTATAAAGTAGCACATACTTATTTCTCAATTGGATATGTAGAGAGTAATATTAGAAACAAACCATCCACAGTCTTCAAAATGAGTCACTGCTAACATTTTACAACTTTTCCTCCCATGCTTTTATTTACACATGTTTGTCTTTTAGAAAACTATAAATGCACTATAAATACAGTCTTGTACTCAACTTTTTCCCACTAATTTTACCATCAGTGTTTGCTATAACCTTCATAAACATTCACCTTTATGGCTGGATGATTCTGTAAGTGGCTGTTCCCTTTACCAGGACATTTAGAAAATTTCTCACTGCAAATAACACAGATCAACTTCTTTGGACAAAGCTAATTTTATATTTAGTTTTGATCTTAGTTTTTTTAATATACAAAATACATACAACAGCTAGGAAGAACTCTAATCGCTTCCTGGGAACTTACTATTCCCCAAGAATTTTATTTGTCCTATTCATTCACAACAACTTTTCAAGGCAAGCTGTGTATCATTTGCCCACCTTCCTGATGAAGAAAATGGGATCCAGTCACCACACCTAAGCTGACCCTGCAATTAAATCTAGATCCTCTTTGTTCGAAAGTTCTTTATTTTTATCCAAACCACACAAAAACATTACTTTTCAGAGAGTGTATATACTCTTAAGAATATTAACATACACTATCTCTTATTCTGCCACCTTTTTACTATGTGCACTTGTTTATGTTTACTTGACTGCTGTGCCCAGAAAAGTTCTTATTTTTGTTTATCTTTGAGAGTAAGAGAGATGGAAGCAAAGGCAATTCTTACATGCTGTTTCATTCCTTAAACACCTCCAAACTACCAGGGTTGGGCTGAGACTGAAGCAGCAAACTGGGAGCATAATATGCCCTCCCCCATCCCATATGAATGGCAGGAGCCCGATTAGTTGAGTCATCAGTACAGCTTCTCAAACCTGTGATGGCAGGTACCACACAGTGGGATGTGCATGTCTTAACCACAAGGCAAGACAATAGCTCCTAGAAAAGCTTTTCAAGTTCTTATTGGTAAACATTCACCATGTTTTCCATTCCGTCCCCACCCCCATAGCTTGAATTTTTTAAATATTTAACTTCTTATTCAAGAATCCAGTTTACAATATACAATCAGGTATGAAATTTAGTGTGTAGAATAAGAATAAATTTCTCTCAAATTTCTAGCCAATTATAAGTCTCCTTGCTTTGGTGTAAGCATTCTTCATTATTTCATTGTTTCATAGGATACCAATTAATGGTTAAGTCTGATACTTTTCTACTCAGATTTTTAAATATCTATGTAATGACCCCATGGAAGATGAGTATATCTTTACGTTATCAGCTGCTGCACTGGTTGCATTTGAGTGCGCTAGCTGATGGGTTTTTTTCTGGAGTGTAGCAACATTTTTGAGCACTGTGGAAGCACCCTGGTGCCTTGGCAAGAGGTCTGTGGTTGGCATCATTACACCTTGCACGTGTTGACAGAGCCTGTGCAGGCTGATGGCAGGTGCTCCAGGCTCCTGAAGAGGAGAATCTCATCACCACCACCACCAAACCCCACCTCCCAGGCATCTGAGTGTGCCAAGGAAGAACACAGAAATTTCATGAGAACTCTAGAAAAACTTGCCTAGTATTACATTAGTGTTTTATAATTGTAACAACAATAGGCCCATTTGGTCCATCCTTAAGTCAATGGAAATATTCGAAAGATGACAACACACACTAACATCTGGAGGAAAAATAGACACTGGTTCCATGATCTATCCCTCCCTAACATGATCAAAGACTTAAAAAGAAAAAAATGTCACGGAGAGAGCCCTGCCTGGAGAAGCTTCCATTGAAAACATATAAACAAGTGAATAAGACACGCTCTTGACAAGGGGTCCTTTCTCAGATGTTTTTGGGGCCCTTTTCTCCCATTTTGCTTAGGATAGAGGTGGAGATGTGCTTGGGAAGATGTGGCGAGGTCACCTTATTCCCATTCCATTTTGGGGTTTATAAAAAACCGTCTGAGTTCATCAGTTAAACACACAGGTCAGCCCTGCTCACATCACCCTCCAGCGTTCAAGGTTCAGTGAACTGAAGTGTTTCCCAAAGAGGAGTGAGACTCACAAGCCCACATTGTGATTCAAACTCAGAAGTCAGTCAAAGACTCATTCGTTATTTATCTTTCCGTCCCTGTAAGTGACAAAACAAAGTGATCTTCCTCAGGCTTCTCAAAGAAAACTCACAACACTAACGACTTCCAGCAAACACAGGCAGCATGTCAACAGTTACCCATTGCCAGGATACCCAATTATTTACTCTGACGGCCATTGAGAAGGGCAGATTTTTTTTTTCTTGCAAGGCTCCTGTTTCCACAGGTAGCTCCTGTAATGATAGTTTTATGATGCTGAATAATACCAAAAAACAGGGGAATTTTTTGGCTAGTTGAGATTGTTTTCATGAGCTATTGATATTGTGCACAGCTTCAAGGCTAAGTTAGTAATTTTTCCCCCTAGGAAAACAGAATAGGCTGAGCAACTGAGGACTTGCAATTTGAAAAAGAGAAAAGCGCATAGGAGGATTAATGCAGGAGTTACCTAGCATGCATGCAAACTTTTCATCCATGTACTGAAAAGCCATTCCAAGCTTTACTGATGTCCGAAAGAACATCACAGAGGACGTAGTTCCAGACCATGACAGCAAGGCTTAAGTCCTCTTTCTTTCTTTTCCCCACTCCATCTCCCTCCCTCTCCACTCCATTTTCAGTTTGCTGCCAACACCCTCCTGGTAACCCATTTGAGAGAGCCCGGGCACCCTCACCTCTTCCACTTCCACCCTAAGATCTGTTTTGTTCTCCTACTAGATTCTCACTTCCTCTCTGACAGAACGTTCTGGCCTCCTCTCCCTCTTGATGTTCCTTGCCTGTCTTGGAGCTGTCACAATCAGTTGCCCTTGGAAAGAGATGAGGCAGGGAAGTTCAAAGACTCTCGCATTTTCAGAGTCAGGGTGATGGGCAAGTTGTTGGAGAATCTCACAATTTCATGTTTTAACCTTCTTAATTCTTTTCAAGGAAGCAATATCTTAAGGGCTAAGATGAGAGGGTAGGTCTAGAAAACATTTTGAGGGGGCTGGCATAGTGGCATAATGAGTTAAGCCAGCACTTGTAATGCCAGCAACCTATGTGGACACTGGTTCAATTCCCAACTGCTGATCCAACTCCCTGCTGATGAACCTGGTAAAGTAGTGAAAGATGGCTGAAGTATTTGGGCCCCTGCACCCACAGGTGAGACTCAAACGACATTCCTGGCTTCAGCCTGGTCCAGCCTTGTTCATTGTAGCAATTTGAGGGGCTGAACCAGCAGGTGGAATGAATGCCTTTCTCCTCTCTCGATAATTCTTTAAGTTTTTAAAATCCATTTTTAAAAAAAGAGAAGAGAAGACACCCTTATGATGGGAGCAGGTAGGTCACTAACAGAGAGGAGCTGAGGTCGGAACTCATCACCCTAATGCAGCTGTGGCAATGCGGCCCATTTTGCCAGCTCTGTCTCACCTGCTGTGGTACAGCTCCAGCCAGCCTTGCAGAGGCCCCAGCTGACTGGTGCAGCAACTAGGACAACAGCAGCATGCGGCAGCCCCATCCAGCTCACACAAGAAGCCCAGTCTGCACCAACCGAGCCCGCTGCATGTGCTCTAACTGCCCAAATCTCCCTTTCTGGGAACCACAAGTTCTGCAGTGCTGCAAACTGAGAGGCAGCTGGAGAGGCCCAGCATGGCTGCTGTCTGCTTATCACCACGACCAGTACTCACACTCCCATGTGTACCTGACACCATGATACTGTTAAGGCTTCCAATTAAGGGCACCAAAGTGGGTCCTCCCAAATCCTTCTCCCAAACTCGGCCCCCTTTGAATAGTCAACCAAAATGCAGCCCAAGCACTAGTCTCGCCCCCATTCCTCTTGACAGTATAAGGACTGAACTGAATGGCCTGAACCTTCTTGAGATCTTCCATCCACTGATCATTCCCCCAAGTTGCCGCTATGGCGAAAGCTAAGTCAATCCAAAGCCAGGAGCCAGGAGCTCCCTCCAGGTCTCCCACATGGGTGCAGGATCCCAAAGCTTTGGGCCGTCCTCAACTGCCTTCCCAGGCCACAAGCAGGAAGCTGGATGGAAAGCAGGCTGCTGGGATTAAAACCGGCACCCGTATAGGATCCTTGCACATGCAAGAAGAGGAGTTTCGCTGCTAGGCTACTGCACCAGGCCCTCTCTTCTTTTTCTATCTCTGACACAATTATTTGTTGAGTATGTACTTCTAAGTAAAATCCTATTTTCCTGTAAACTTTGACATCTCCTTAAATTCCTTCTTGCAGCAGAGGCAAGCACCTGGACAAAGCCTGGCCACGGGTTATGCCCTCAACACTTGAGGGATACTGAGTAGGGACCGACAAAAACCTGTGGGGTCTAGTAGGGCTTTTTCACATCTCCTAGGCCTCTCCCTAGACACTCTCATTTGACAGTCACCTTGACTTCAGGCTTTCTCAAATCCCAGGCCCAGTTTATTGAAAAATCCTGTTGAGTTTACTTCAGAATGTGTCCAGGACCAACTTCTGCCCGGCGCCTCCACTGCTACTGCGCCAGTCCGCGCCAACACCAAGTCCTACTTGGCTTCATGTCCGCAGCCCACGGTTCATTTCCTGTTGTCCCAGGAATGCATCAGCACAATCTGATTACCTTAAAGCAATAGCAAAGTATTTTTTTACATTTTTGAATTTGGAGTTGAAAATAGATTCCACTGGGCCACAGCCAAGGTGTCCTGCTTCCTTCTGGGAGCTGTGGGAAGAGGCCATTTTCCTGCCCTCCCCAGCCTCTCTGGGCTGGCTACAGTGTCTGGTTCATGGCCTCTTCCCCCTCAGGCCTGCAAGAGATATCAATCTTCCAGGCTGTGACTCCTGCCTCCCTTTCTGACTTACAAGGATGCTGTGTGTCCATCTTAGCTGCACTTGGATCAACGTCTCAGCCACCTCATGAGCAACCATAATTCCACTGCAACTGCACATCTTTTTTGCATAAAAAAACACACTCACATGTTCTGCAGACCAGGCTGTCATATGTTTCCCACACCACCTAACCCACTCTCGGCTTCCCCTCCTGCCCTGCCTCCATCCCACCTGCACAAAGCCTCCAGAGTGACCCTGTCTGTGCACGCATCACATCACCACTCTGCTCCAAACCCTCTGCTGCTCCCCACCTCACAGCCCCAACACCACCACGGTTAGTATCAGCTGCTATCTTTAAAAATGTATTGACTAATATAAAATTCCTATCCTAGCAGCACTGATGTGAGAGCATTACAGGAACCACAACTGACTTCTGCTTGCAAAAGTTTTTGTGCAAAGCTGACATCTATAGCCAGGCAGCCATCTGCTTGCCAGGTTACCTTTGTTCAATTTGGCTCCACAAAACAGACTGGGGCTTTACATCTTTTAGGGCTCAGATGCACTTAAACAGCATGGAAATCATTTGTTCCTTAAAAGTTTTGGGGGAAAAAAAATCCATGTCTTCTTAATACCTTTTAATTCAACTGAGCCCTAAATGGATTCAGCATAACAAAGATTAGGCAGTAGGATGAAGAAGTCACCAAGAGCAAGCTTTGGAAAACTACGTGTTATTGATGGCCATCCTCCAAGTCCTCTCCATTTTGCTTTCCCAAGTGCTCTAACCCCCAATTAAATGCAACAACAACAAAAAAAAAGAATGGATGTGATCTTTTCTAATCCCCTCCTAGCTCTGCTTTAGACGCTAACTTCCAAGATGCTTGTGTGGCTAAGTTTTAAGTTATATCCAAATGCCCCACTTCCCATCAACTAGATAGCTGGCCCCGTGTGCAGTGGGATACCTCCATCCCCATGTCTGAGTGTCTAGGATTCATTCCACCTCTATTTCTCCCCATATTCAAACTCATGGACCAGAGAGGCAATAGATCATGACTCAAGTGCTTGAGTCCCCAACACCCAATGAGAGACACAGATAAACTTCCAGGCTCCTAATTTAGCCTGGCCCACGCTTGACTATTGTGGGCTTTGGGAAGTAACCTAGCAGACAGATCATTTCCCTGTCTCTCTTGCTTTGTGTTTCAAATAGATAAGTCAATGGTTTTTAAAAGGGTGGAAATTTGACAGCTGTGTCTTAAAAGAAGACTTGGCAAGGCCTAGTGCTATAGCCTAGTGGCAAAAGTCCTCACCCTGCACATGCTGGGATCCCACATGGGCACCAGTTCTAATCCTGGCAGCCCCGTTTCTTATCCAGTTCCCTGCTTGTGGCCTAGGAAAGCAGTTGAGGATGGCCCAAAGCTTTGGAATCCTGCACCCATGTAGGAGACCCAGAGAGGCTCCTGGCTCCGGATCAGCGCAGTTCCAGCCACTACGGCCACTTAGGGAGTGAACCAGTAGATGGAAGATCTTCCTCTCTGTCTCTCCTCCTCTCTGTATATCTGACTTTCCAATAATAACAAACAAGAGTTAAAAAAAAAAAAAAAGACTTGACTGTCCCCAGAACTGATGCAACTGATTTTAGGACCTTTGGCTGCAAAAGAATCGAAGGTTCTTGGCTGCTCACAAATCCACAGAGTTGCAATCAGCACTGGGCTTTCTTTGTGTTTCTGATGTCCCAACCTTAAGACAGAAGGTGTAGATGTTGGTTCCACGCATCCCATCCCCCAGCACACACACATCTATGCTTGCTAGAGGTTGGAATGGGATGAAGGGAAGCATTCTAGACAACTCCACAACTACCCTGCATTCAGACAACTCCTTCTGACAAGAGACAGAACATCAACAAGATATTCTCAGCTGGCCATAAAGACCTGGGTATTTGCAGCAATAGCCAGTGGTATACACCACCCTGTAGTGCAGCTCATTTGTGTTCATTTCTCCTTTATTCTCTCGGGTCAGAGAAATACTACATATTATAAAGCAACAACACTCACGGAAAGCCATACAGGACCGTCACTCCCTTGGTTGACAGTGACAAGCTGTGGAAAATGGGACTCCTGGTCCCAGGTGACTTACCGACAGATTGGGCAAATGATAAGACACAACAAGAGATGGTTTATGGCAGCATTTTCCCACATACCAGCACATGGTGTGGACTCAGAGTGTAAGCTGTCAGTATTATCATGGCCATCATTGTTCTTGCATGGTTACTGTTTAAAAACATGATCGCCACCGTGGGAAACACGCTGAGAGCTCACTGTCATGTTGTCATCACCCACCCTGCTCCTAGCTGCTGCAGGAGGCCAGGATGGGTTTTCCTTCTTCACTGTTCAGGATCATTAAGAGTCAGAAGGGAATACCAAGTCAAGACATGAAGAAATGCCAAGTCTAAAAGCCAAATCCTGCTGGTAATAGAAAAGGAAGCCACGGCCAGGAGCCAGATAGAACTCAGAACACAGAAGAAGCCAATTTGGAGCAAAACCAAGGGGGATCCTGGGAAGCTGTCCAAAAAGGTGTTGGAACAGGGACTGCAGTTCGTCTTTCCAGGCCACTGGACATGGTCATGCTTAGGTACTAGAAGCTGAAGGACCAGAGCCCATCAACAACAGTGAAACAATAGCTCTCAGATCAGCATCACCTGGGAAATGCTTTGCTAAAACGCAGATTCTCAGGCCCTGCACAGATCTAGGTTGAATCCAGCACCAGTAATAAGGAACAGCAAAAGGGCAAGCAAGCCAGCATCTCTCAGATTGCACCTGCATCATAGTCACCTGGGCAGATTAAGAAATACCTGTGATCTGGCACTACCCTACATCGTTATACCAAAATTTTTCCAGGATGGAGCCATGAAGTATTTGGCCTTTGAAAAATTCCCTGGGTGATGTTAATGGAAAATCACTAGTTCTAAAAACTCCTTTCAGGAGAAATCTGATAACATAGGAGTGCAAACAGGTCCCCACCATGCTGGGAATACTGGAGAGTCATAGGTTCCAATTCTATCAGCCCTTTGCCTTGAGTTCCACGGAGCCTTAATTGGGATGGCTTATCCGAAGGGCCTTGAACAACACCACCTGACCTTAAGCAAAGACGTTTCTGCCTCAGCTTGCTGAACAAATCATTCCTCGAGTGTCAGGGGAGAAACCATAATCCTTTGAAGTAAGCAAAGGGCAAGCTTTCCAGAACACTGGGATCAACACAAATGAAGGCCACTGGATGCACTGTCTCCAGAGGACCTGGGGAAGACCCAGCGCTTTAGTGACTGAGATGAAATGAATTCTGAAGTCAGTACAGGTTGATTGCGCTCATTGTGCTGGAAGAGCTGCTTACTAATTTCATTAGATAATTTCATATATCTTGCTATCTGCTCAGCATTTCAATCTGTTTTCAGGTTTTTTTGCTTCTCTGTTGAATTTCAATCAGGGGAGGGGAGGCTCTCTGCTCTTCCTGCTTCTTCCTCTGTGTCTCGTGATTTTCCTCGGTTGGCCTGGCTTCCTCTTCCTCTTTTACTCTCCATGAGATCTGGGGAAAACCAAATTGCACATTTGATGTCAATGACACATCCTTGGGACTGCGCCTGGCTGGTGTGACGACCACCTGCAGCTACCTCCAGCCATAATTGCCATTCTAATTAACTACAATTATTTGCTAAGAGCACTGACACATTTACCAGAGAAGCTAGATTAATGACCACTTCGTAACATCGCAAAGCTTGCGATCCCATCAAGGCACCACCTCATTCCTTCCTCCTTCCAAAACAGCATGTGCAAACCGGTCCTGTCTTGCTACCTTCAGCCCACGTGGACAGTCACATGGGGTCACGGGAGCAGCAGGATCCCACCCAGACTTTCCATCCGGAGCTGCACCCCCACCGTCTTCCATGTGCCGCCTCCTTGTCAGAGTTGAACCAAGCCCTTTCTCCTTGCATTTGTTCAAAGTTTAGCTGCTCTGTTTTGAATTAATCTCCCACTCCTGCAAAACCCCCCTTTTTATGCCTAACCTGGCTTTATGAATTGACTGAAGAGGACAACTGGAGCAAGAGGCAAATGGTAGGGACGGTCCTGTCATGCTGGCCACATCAAATTTCGCTCTGCATGCAATTAGAGAAGCTGAGTGAGGGTTTGTGGAAAGGCTGCCTGCTCCTTACCTCCACCGCCAGTTTTGGCTCTGTGGATCAAACTGCTCTTAGAGTATTCTACCCCAGTCCTTGCACTTGGCAGCCATGGTCAGCACCCCTAGACACATCTGAAAGGCATATACCGGGGTTCAAGGGGCACCTCTCCATCTCACTTTGGTTGGGAATTGCTCCATACCTTGATTCAGGAGGCACCCTCTCCATTTGACAAACAACAGGTACAAGGGCCTAGGCATCATGGTGACTCACCCCAGACAGAACTAGGCCTAAAGCTCCCTGACGGCACACAAACAGCAACTGGGAACAACAACACAACTGGGGACAACAACTGGGGACTTCCAGAAAAAAGCAAGATCAGATACACAGGGACCCACCAGGTTCCACACCACAGATTCCAAATTCAAGTAACTTCTTTTGGGGGTGATGCTGGGGCATGAATTATCCTAAGAGAGAGCACTGTATGCCACTGTATGGATGAGTCCTCCTGCTTAAAATGCTCCTTGTTAATTGGAAACTGGGAAAGGCGAGGAGTGGGCAGGACACAAAGTGGTGAGTTTTGTTGTGGAGCCAGTAAGGAAAGGTGGGGACAGAGCAAAGACCCAGAACTGAGTGATCAGAGCTCCCACAAGGCTGGGCTGAGGGCAATAAAGGGCATCAGATCAGAGGAAGGGAAGGCAGGGAACAAAACTCCATACCCTGCCAGGTGGCTTTACGGCAGCCTCATCCCCCAGATCCAGTGGCTTCCACCTGACTGGGAACTTCCTCTCTGCTAAGGCCTATAAAGCCGGGCACACAACCCAGCTCCAAAGAGGGAGCACGGCAATCAAACAAGAGTTCAGAATTTGTCCTGCTCCCTGGTTCACTCCCTTTTCATCCAGCTGCAAAGGGGAGAAGCAGACCCGTTCCCCTACCACAGCATTGCCAGGACCCAGGAGAAGAGCTGGATCTCTGTGGTCAGGCCAGAGGTAAGTCGAATTTTATTGTCTTTGGGGAAGATCAGAATCCTAGAACTAGAATCCAGTTGTCTTCGTGCATTTTTTGCTGCTATGGTTAGAGTATCAGACTGGGAAATTCATATTACAAAGAGGGAAGAACTTCCTTTGTCCAGGTTCTGGAAGCTAAGGGTCTAACATTAAGGTGCCAACATCAGGTGGGGCCTTCTTACTGGTTCCTACATGGCAGAGGACAGCATGGCAGAGAGAATGTGATGGGAAAGGGGAAGGAACAGCAGTCAGCATAAGATCTCCCTTGAACAGCAATCGCTGCCTGCAAGAGCAAATCCACTCCTACTCTACCAGCATGAATCCACTCATGACAGTGCTGTCCTCCAGGCCCAATCACCTCTCAAAGGCCCTGTCCCAGTATGCCCCCGGGGCAATCAAATTCCAAAGTGAGTTTTGGAGAAGACATTAGAATCGTAACTCGAATCTTAGCTTCTGTGCTGCTATTTTGTCTTGCTCCCCTGCTCCCATCCATAACACCCCTTCAAGTATGAACTCCTTAGAGAAAAGCCTATTTCTCCTCTCATCTGCATCTTATATCTCTCAGTCTGGCACAAGTGTCCACTCCCAAAGCTAATAAACTCTGCTTAGGAAAACAAAAGGGGAAAAAGTCTAGTTAAATATATGAAAGAAATAGATAATGTTTGCACTCTCTCCTGACTCTTCAGGCTCTGTGGGTGCCTCAGGGAGAACAGAACTGGGTTTAATCCTCTCTGCATTTTACATCCGAAGTACTGGTGTAGTGCCTGCATGCAATAAATGTTAGCACACCCATGTGAAGCTGCAGATCCCCAACTCCTCATCTGATCATCATGGGTTCTCAGGCACTCTGTGGGTTCATACAGGTATGCGTTGAAGTTGTCTACAGCCATACCACCCTGAACGTGCCTGATCTCAGGTGTGCGCTGAGGGGCTGGAGGCATATGTCTTTCAATAGGAGGCATCTGGCAGCTCCCTGGCCGCCGTGCCCCTCTGCCAACCTCCTTCCTTGGCCATGTCTTTCCTTAGCATTTCCAAGGTCTAAATCTCTTCCCTCAGATCTTTCTCCAAGTGCTGGCTCCTCAGCCTCCTACCCTGCGTGGGCTCTGTCCTTCACTGTTCTGATTTGTTTAAATTCTTTCTAAGCACTCTAGCCCAGCACAAGGAGAGACTACACTTCTGAAATCATATCACTTTTACAAGTGGCTTAGCCCTCAAGGACATGCCTGTGCTATATTACCTGCAGTTACCTGAGTTCCATCAATGCCAGGTGAACTTGCCTATCATGGTGTGCTCCTCCAGGCCATCTGCCTTTCCTTCAGCAGGTGGCAAAAACAAAGATGCTCAGCCAAGAGTCGGCACTCATTTACTTCTGTGTACCAGGTTTACAGACAAGAAGAGAGCATCACAGACAAGTTCTTCAAATGTTATTATTAATACTCAGGTCACGTACCTCACATCTTCCTGGCAGAGAGTTTTAACAAACCACACATGTGCTTCTCAGAAACACCAGTTTAAGAACTACTAGGAAGAATAATTCTGGGCCTGGGCCTGGGTTTGGCTGTTGGACTCTTCACTTCCTTGTCCCTTTACCAATCATCTGGAGGTAAAAAAAAAAAAATAGTGCCCACCATACACCATAAAACACTGTATTGAGTTTAACACAAGCAAAGCACCTAGCGTAGGGTCTAGCACAAAGTACTCACATGCTGCTCCTAATCTTTGGTGCTACCTTACAGTTGGATGGTTCACATTCACAAAATCCTGCCTGCATCACTCCACCTCTCCTGCAGCCCATCCAATCCCAAAGCTCAGTAGTAGAAGCTGCCATGGTGTGGTCCTGCTGCCTGGTGACTTACTGGGGACACTGTGCCTCCACTTTCCTTTTGATTCTGAACTTAACAAGTTCCCTCTTTCCAGGGATGTTCCAGGAACATCCCTCACCAGAGGATGTATCCCCAAAAATAATAATAATTGAACTATAAGTGATGGCAGCTGCCAGGGCAGTTGGGACATGGGCCAAGGAACTTGGCATGAAGTGGAGTCAAGTTGCCATCTCAGCAGGAGAAATTGGCCCTGGCCAGGATGAGAAATGAGAACTGTTGCATTTAATGGGGGCACAGAGAAATCTGGTGTCTAGGTAATCCACTTGGAACCTCTTGGTACTGCCACTGATTGATTGTGATGGTAACTGGACAAGTTCAGCAATCACATCTGAGAAAGAAATGGTGCCCAAGGGCTGGAGTCATCAGTTCTAAGTCAGCTGATAGCAATTCACTTAGACCAGCAGAAATCTTTGCTGAGGATAAGGGAGATAATTACCCATTGTGACTTTAAGCCCAGCTACTGTGAATGCTTTTAACATTAACCTTGTTCTTATGTATCTCTGCAAGAATGCTGGAGAAGCTACTTCCAGACGTTTCTACTTTCTACTTCCAGACGTTGTAGAAAGAGACAGATGCAGCAAAGGAATGCCTTCCTTAGCCATCAGGTTCCACACAAGCACATAGGGACCTGCTTGCCATCTATTGAGAGTGCTACTGACTGATGGGACTCATCTGAAAGCCCTGGCAGAGATGCCCTTGGCTGACGATTACTGCTTCTTGGAGTCATGCCTCCTCTGTAGAAGTACAAAGATCTATCACGTCTGCGGAGTCAGCTGAGGCCTTTAATTAGTGGTATCATTTGGATAAATATTGTGGGTGTTCCTCAAAGGCCCATGTGTAAAAAGCTTGATCCTGAAGATCTTCTTGTATGAATGGATTAAGGATGGGGTTTTACCCAATTCCGTTGTCTGAAGATGGGGCCTTGATAAGTCATTGGATTGGGCTGGCTGGGTTGGTTTGTTGAGGTGAAGTCTCTTGAGTCTGAGTCCGACGGCTTTATAAAGAAAAGCAGCAAGACAGAAGAGAATGAGCTCTCCATCTAGCTGCCTCCATACTCCCTGCATCTCCCCTTTGCCAGCCTCCTCCTCATCAGAGGCTGCCTAATTTTAAAATGTGAGCTTCCGAAGCTGAGCCAAAATAAACCTTCTTCTTGTGTAAGTGGCTTATCTGGGTATAGCTAATAACATCAGACTGTACCACTGTTCTTTCCCACTGCCAGCTCTGCCTCCATTCCCTTCTGCAGGTGTAGATACAAGAGAACTCCCTATACATTTCTATGAGCTGTTCATCTCCGATTTTGCTGCCCACCCCACTGCCACAGAACCCACTTTCTCCAATTCAGCTCTTCTCTGTAAGGAAGATGCTATTTGCCTACATCTACTTTACTCTCTGCCTTATTATTGACTCGGTCTGGACAGGGAGTTAGGGCACTCTATTACACGACTTCAAAGTCCCTGTGGCTACTGCTATTAGGAAATCTAAGAAAGGCCAGTGCAGGCAGGCAAACAAGGCACATGCAGTGTGGCTACTGATAGGCCTCCATTTATACTGCATGACCCCTGCCAAGAGCCTGGGGTCCAAAGAATCTGGAGGTGGACTCCACTATCGCAGGGGAGCAGTTTTATTTCAGGTTTGAGTCTTCACAAGCAGCCTCACTGCAGAGCCCCTTTCAGCGAAAGAATCTCTAGGCTTTCAAGCACACCTGGTAACCTCCCCATCCCGGCCAGTCTTTGGTGGAGGGGTCTGGTGAAAGAAAAACGAAGAACAGGTCAGTGCCTGATTTCCAGCTTCCTTCTCACTGTCTGCAAGACACTTGGCAACCCACTAAACGTTGCTGACCCCACTTTCCCCCTCTATAAAACAACACAAAGACCCCAGAAATACAAGAGGTAAATATCAAAAGAATTGGACAAATCAATAATCAAGGCTCCCTTTAATAAAAACTCACACCCTGTCCAGCTTTTTGACATCATTATCCTTCAAGCTTCTCCTGCCAAAAGAACCTGGGGCTGTGGAGGCTCTGGCTGAGCCTGTGCATCCCCACATCTCTGGCCCCAGCTTGGGCATACTAGGAAATGGGCCTGACCAAGGGGTAGAGCAAGACAAGGGATGGAGCATCCCAAGGAGGCCCCATTCCCTGCCTTCCTGAGCTGGCAGCTTGCCAACTCTGCAGGAATTTAGGGGCATGCCTACCTCGTTTCTGGTAGCACAGACTCACCCAGGAGGTGACCCTGCCATGCTGCTATGGCCTAGTCACCTCCCAAACATCCCACCATGCCGGCACAATTGCAGGAAGCAGGGCAATCTTCATTTCTGTATCCCCAGCTGCCTTCTTTTTCTTTAACTGCCTTTCCACCTTCTACTATGAAACATGCTTTAAGGAAAGACAGAGTCAAGTCCCACCAGGTTCTAACCTGGCAGAACATGAGAATGTGTCACAAACATCCAGTGTGGGGCCTAGCACAATGATTGCGTGGCTAAATCCTCACCTTGCATGCCCAGGATCCCATATGGCCACCAACTCATGTCCCAGGTGCTCCACGTCCCATTCAGCTCCCTGCTTATGGTGTGAGAAAGCAGTAAAGGATGGCCCAAAGCCTTGGGGCCCTGCATCTGGGTGGGAGACCTAGAGGAAGCTCCTGGCTCCTGGCTTTGGAATGGCTCAGCCCTGGCTATTGTGGCCACTTTGGGAGTGAACCAGTGTACAGAAGATCTTTCCATATATCCTTCACTCTGTGTAAATTAGAACTTCCAATAAAAATAAATTTTTGTAAAAAAAAAAATCAAGTGCAACCTAAACTTTCTGAGGGGAGGGGGAGAGTGAGGCTTCTGCACGATGGTGTCTGGCTCAGGGTGAAGCGAGGCATAGTGCTGGTGCTTTGTCAGGGTACCTGTTCTTCAGAATCACCACACCTCACCCTTCTACTCAGTCCCTCAAATGCCTCCAACACAGATGGTGAGGATCAGGCTGAAGCCAGAAGCCTGGAACTCAATTCTGGGCTCCCCCATAAACCCAAATGTTAGACACTGGGATCAGGAGGAGAACTGGGACAAGAACATAGGCATTCACAGTCTGCACGTAACCAGAGCCTTCTCCAATCACTTCCTCCAGGCAGCCTTCCCAAATTTTCCAGCCTCCTCATGAGCTCCTTTTAAAAATCCCCAGCTCTCCCAGAGCTCATGCCACAAATTTTTCCCTTAATGACAACCTCATTGTGTTCCTAAATTGCTTTACATGCATTCCCTTTTCCCAATGGAATTTTAAGATCTTTTAGAAATAAAAAGCTTTTCCCTCTTATTTCACTTAAAAAAATATATATCGTCACAGCCTGCATCAAGGGGGCAGAGAGGTACTCCCAGAGGCTGGCAAGTGAACTCAACCCAGCAGCTGAGCACAGCTCCTGGCACACCCTCGCTCAGTGCACATTCACTCAAAGAATGCATGAATGAATGAACGCTCCCCTATTTACCCACACTCCTTTAATTCCTCAGGCTGATTTTTTGAGAAACAGAATAAAAACATAAGACAATGAAATGAGACAAAAATATAACATAGTGGGAGGAAGTGCTTGGTGTTTAACTGCTTTCTCTACTCTTAATGGAGGAAATCTGGCTTCCTGTCCTCCCATTGATGGGCAGAAGGGGCTGGGTGTACATTTGAGATCCACATCTGCCACAAACCCACCCTCTAGGATTTGTACTCATGTCACCTGACAAGAAAAAAAAAATCTGCTTCTAGCTATAAAGCAAGCTACGGAATGCTAAGATTTAATGTGGAAAAAAAATGGAAGCAAACAATTTAATAACTAATACTCAGAGAATCTTGCATAGCCGTTAAGGCTTTTAGTTGCTATCTGTTCACTGCATTTTGGGATTTCTATTGACCAGCAGTGATAATTAGAACAGTTTGGACACAAAGTGATTGTGTACCCAAGTAAATATTCAAATCAATTTTCCTGCCATGCTTAATTTTACCACGTCAGATTGTTGTACCTACAGCCTAGAACGGGTAATCCCTTTCCCGGGACATCCATTCACTTGACCACATATGATTGGCAGAGACCGCGGGAGTTCTGCTTAATGAAATTTGCAATAAGTGGCATAGACACTCACACCACTTAACCTTGGGCATGTCGCTCACTCTCCACCTCCCCATGTGATTTTGGAATTCAATGCAATATCTAACAAATCTCAAAGAACAACAGCGCAAGAGTGTGCACATGTGTGCCTGCAGGTTGCTCATTCAGACCCAAAAGGAACAATATTCACCTTCCTGCTCTATTCTCACCTTTCTCAACACCCACTACTGCTAACAAGAGTCCAAAAAGTCAATCCTTGAATCTGACAAACAAAAAGAGCATTAGGAAGAGAATTTGTATTCTCTACATTTTCCCTTACCTTACCTGGAAGATCACCTATGAAGGCAAAGCTCTCAGCCCAGCATTCTCTCCTCAGACTCTCACCTCCTAAACATCTAGCTCAACAACCAGCTGACATTCCAGGTCAACACACCTGGGGTGAGATCCACTACACATTCACCCAAGCTCACCTACACATTATCACTATCACTGAGTACTAGGCAAAGAAAAGTGAAGGGATATATATATGAACTAAGAAGGATTGAAGAGATTAGTCACCTCCTAGATTAGGGCCTCAAGGGAGGACAGCCTCCAACATGGCTCAAGAGAATGGAGGGTTACTAGTCTGGCTTTTGCTATAGTTAGGGGTTACAACAAAGGCAGGGATCTCATATGCAGGCCAAGATTCTAAACTTCTAGCAGGTGTAAGGAAGGATGCTGCAACCTTATTGGCAGGCTTATGAGCAGAGCAGAAGAGGAAGGAGAGTGACAGGCGCTTGAGACACCAGCTGTCAAGCATCAACTGGAGTTAGATGCTTAATTATGCCATACTATAATGCCCTCATCTACTCAACAACACCCAACTGAACATGACCTCTTTCTCCCCCCAAAACAAAACAATTACTCTCTCTTAAGCTCTTAAAAGCCAAAAATACATCATTTTTACCAAGTCCCCTTACTTACTTATCCTCATAGTACTTCTCAAAATCTTCTACCCCTTTTTCTTGTGTCAGAAAACAACGAGAAGCTGAAAACCTACATCTTCACCTTTGCCTTCCTACCTGGTAACCTTGGATGAGGTCTTGAATCTTACTGTGCTTTGGTGTCTCATTTGTAAAATGGGAACCATGATGATACCTGCACTACACAATTGTTGTGAGAGAAAATGAGGTGGAATTCATGGAATTCTTACAATGCTTGTAGTGTTGGCAATCTGTCTCTCAGCCCAATGCCAATCCAGCTCCTGCATGTAATCTTTGAATGCCGTGTGGGTTGGATCCAGTGCTTGAGCCTCTGCATACCCACATGGCTGACTTGGGAGCAGTTCCTTGCTTCCAGTTTCAGACTGTCCTGGTGATGCTGCAGCCATTTAGGAAGGGAGTGAATCACTGGATGGTTTCTCTCTCTGTGTGTCTGTCTCTGTTACTCAGACTTTTCAACTAT
>NW_024466209.1:0-31734 GCF_017591425.1 Ochotona curzoniae
TTCCGCACAAAGTAATGATCTAGCTGCTCCTTTGAAATGCAGACAACTCCACATCCAGAGAGAACATCAACACCAACGCAGTTTTCAGCTACCTTTGAAAACCAAGGTTCTGGCACCATTTACAACACGAAGTACATGTTCGCTATAGGGAGAAAAACTCAATAGGCTGAAATGCAGCTTATTGAGTATTCCGCACAAAGTAATGTTCTAGCTGCTCCTTTGAAATGCAGACAACTCCACGTTCAGCGAGAACATCAACACCAATGCAGTTTTCAGCTACCTTTGAAAACCAAGCTTCTGGCACCATTTACAACACGAAGTACATGTTAGCTATAGGGAAGAAAAACACAATACCTGCAATGCAGCTTATTGAGTATTCCGCACAAAGTAATGTTCTAGCTGCTCCTTTGAAATGCAGACAACTCCACATCCAGAGAGAACATCAACGCCAACGCAGTTTTCAGCTACCTTTGAAAACCAAGCTTCTGGCACCATTTACAACACGAACTACATGTTTGCTGTAGGGAAGAAAAACACAATGCCCTGAAATGCAGCTTATTGAGTATTCCGCACAAAGTAATGTTCTAGCTGCTCCTTTGAAATGCAGACAACTCCACGTTCAGTGAGATACATCAGCGCCAACGCAGTTTTCAGCTACCTTTGAAAACCAAGGTTCTGGCACCATTTACAACACTAAGTACATCTTCGCTATAGGGAAGAAACTCAGAATGTGAAACTGCTTCACAATGGAAAACCCGCTTCGAACGAAATCCAACATTTCTCACACAGTGTCTATAAAACACAATGTGCTTAAAAGCAGCTTATTGAGTGTTCCGCACAAAGTAATGATCTAGCTGCTCCTTTGAAATGCAGACAACTCCACATCCAGAGAGAACATCAACACCAACGCAGTTTTCAGCTACCTTTGAAAACCAAGCTTCTGGCACCATTTACAACACGAAGTACATGTTCGCTGTAGGGAAGAAAAACACAATAGGCTGAAATGCAGCTTATTGAGTATTCCGCACAAAGTAATGTTCTAGCTGCTCCTTTAAAATGCAGACAACTCCACATCCAGAGAGAACATTAACACCAACGCAGTTTTCAGCTACCTTTGAAAACCAAGGTTCTGGCACCATTTACAACACGAAGTACATGTTCGTTATAGGGAAGAATCTCAGAATGTGAAACTGCTTCACAATGGAAAACCCGCTTTGAACGAAATCCGACAATTCTCACACAGTATCTGTAAAACACAATGTGCTGAAAAGCAGCTTATTGAGTGTTCCGCACAAAGTAATGATTTAGCTGCTCCTTTGAAATGCAGACAACTCCACATCCAGAGACAACATCAACACCAACGCAGTTTTCAGCTACCTTTGAAAACCAAGGTTCTGGCACCATTTACAACACGAAGTACATGTTCACTATAGGGAGAAAAACTCAATAGGCTGAAATGCAGCTTATTGAGTATTCCGCACAAAGTAATGTTCTAGCTGCTCCTTTGAAATGCAGACAACTCCACATCCAGAGAGAACATCAACACCAAAGCAGTTTTCAGCTACCTTTGAAAACCAAGCTTCTGGCACCATTTACAACACGAAGTACATGTTCGCTATAGGGAAGAAAAACACAATACCTGCAATGCAGCTTATTGAGTATTCCGCACAAAGTAATGTTCTAGCTGCTCCTTTGAAATGCAGACAACTCCACATCCAGAGAGAACATCAACAGAACGGAGTTTTCAGCTACCTTTGAAAACCAAGTTTCTGGCACCATTTACAACACGAAGTACATGTTCGCTATAGGGAAGAAACTCAGAATGTGAAACTGCTTCACAATGGAAAACCCGCTTCGAACGAAATCTAACATTTCTCACACAGTGTCTATAAAACACAATGTGCTGAAAAGCAGCTTATTGAGTGTTCCGCACAAAGTAATGATCTAGCTGCTCCTTTGAAATGCAGACAACTCCACATCCAGAGAGAACATCAACACCAATGCAGTTTTCAGCTACCTTTGAAAACCAAGGTTCTGGCACCATTTACAACACGAAGTACATGTTAGCTATAGGGAAGAAAAACACAATACCTGAAATGCAGCTTATTGAGTATTCCGCACAAAGTAATGATCTAGCTGCTCCTTTGAAATGCAGACAACTCCACATCCAGAGAGAACATCAACACCAACGCAGTTTTCAGCTACCTTTGAAAACCAAGGTTCTGGCACCATTTACAACACGAAGTACATGTTCGCTATAGGGAGAAAAACACAATAGGCTGAAATGCAGCTTATTGAGTATTCCGCACAAAGTAATGTTCTAGCTGCTCCTTTGAAATGCAGACAACTCCAAATTCAGGGAAAACATCAACACCAACGCAGTTTTCAGCTACCTTTGAAAACCAAGGTTCTGGCACCATTTACAACACGAAGCACATGTTCGCTATAGGGAAGAAACTCAGAATGTGAAACTGCTTCACAATGGAAACCCGCTTCGACGAACAATTTCACAGTCTTACTGTGAGCAGTATGATTCCGCACAAAGTAATGTTCTAGCTGCTCCTTTGAAATGCAGACAACTCCACGTACAGCGAGAACATCAACACCAACTGCAGTTTTCAGAAACTAGGGAAGAAACTAAGAATGTGAAACTGCTTCACATTTGAAAACCCGCTTCGAACGAAATCCAACATTTCTCAAGCACTGTCTAAAAACACAATGTGCTGAAAAGCAGCTTATTGAGTATTCCGCACAAAGTAATGATCTAGCTGCTCCTTTGAAATGCAGACAACTCCACATCCAGAGACAACATCAACACCAACGCAGTTTTCAGCTACCTTTGAAAACCAAGCTTCTGGCACCATTTACAACACGAAGTACATGTTAGCTATAGGGAAGAAAAACACAATACCTGAAATGCAGCTTATTGAGTATTCCGCACAAAGTAATGTTCTAGCTGCTCCTTTGAAATGCAGACAACTCCACATCCAGAGAGAACATCAACACCAACGCAGTTTTCAGCTACCTTTGAAAACCAAGCTTCTGGCACCATTTACAACACGAAGTACATGTTCGCTATAGGGAGAAAAACACAATAGGCTGAAATGCAGCTTATTGAGTATTCCGCACAAAGTAATGTTCTAGCTGCTCCTTTGAAATGCAGACAACTCAACGTACAGCGAGAACATCAACACCAACGCAGTTTTCAGCTACCTTTGAAAACCAAGCTTCTGGCACCATTTACAACACGAAGTACATGTTAAAAATAGGGAAGAAAAACACAATACCTGAAATGCAGCTTATTGAGTATTCCGCACAAAGTAATGTTCTAGCTGCTCCTTTAAAATGCAGACAACTCCACATCCAGAGAGAACATCAACACCAACGCAGTTTTCAGCTACCTTTGAAAACCAAGGTTCTGGCACCATTTACAACACGAAGAACATGTTCGCTATAGGGAAGAAACTCAGAATGTGAAACTGCTTCACAATGGAAAACCCGCTTTGAACGAAATCCCACAATTCTCACACAGTATCTATAAAACACAATGTGCTGAAAAGCAGCTTATTGAGTGTTCCGCACAAAGTAATGATCTAGCTGCTCCTTTGAAATGCAGACAACTCCACATCCAGAGACAACATCAATACCAACGCAGTTTTCAGCTACCTTTGAAAACCAAGGTACTGGCACCATTTACAACACGAAGTACATGTTCGCTATAGGGAGAAAAACACAATACGCTGAAACGCAGCTTATTGAGTATTCCGCACAAAGTAATGTTCTAGCTGCTCCTTTGAAATGCAGACAACTCCACGTTCAGCGAGAACATCAACACCAACGCAGTTTTCAGCTACCTTTGAAAACCAAGGTTCTGGCACCATTTACAACACGAAGTACATGTTAGTTATAGGGAAGAAAAACACAATACCTGAAATGCAGCTTATTGAGTATTCCGCACAAAGTAATGATCTAGCTGCTCCTTTGAAATGCAGACAACTCCACGTTCAGCGAGATAATCAGCGCCAACACAGTTTTCAGCTACCTTTGAAAACCAAGGTTATGGCACAATTTACAACACTAAATACATGTTCGCTATAGGGAAGAAACTCAGAATGTGAAACTGCTTCACAATGGAAAACCCGCTTCGAACCAAATCCAACATTTCTCAAACAGTGTCTATAAAAAACAATGTGTTGAAAAGCAGCTTATTGAGTATTCCGCACAAAGTAATGATCTAGCTGCTCCTTTGAAATGCAGACAACTCCACATCCAGAGACAACATGAACACCAACGCAGTTTTCAGCTACCTTTGAAAACCAAGCTTCTGGCACCATTTACAACACGAAGTACATGTTAGCTATAGGGAAGAAAAACACAATACCTGAAATGCAGCTTATTGAGTATTCCGCACAAAGCAATGTTCTAGCTGCTCCTTTGAAATGCAGACAAATCCAAAACCAGAGAGAACATCAATACCAAAGCAGTTTTCAGGTACCTTTGAAAACCAAGCTTCTGGCACCATTTACAATACGAAGTACATGTTCGCTATAGGGAAGAAACTCAGAATGTGAAACTGCTTCACAATGGAAAGCCCGCTTCGAACGAAATCCCACAATTCTCACACAGTGTCTGTAAAACACAATGTGCTGAAAAGCAGCTTATTGAGTGTTCCGCACAAAGTAATGATCTAGCTGCTCCTTTGAAATGCAGACAACTCCACATCCAGAGACAACATCAACACCAACGCAGTTTTCAGCTACCTTTGAAAACCAAGGTTCTGGCACCATTTAGAACGCGAAGTACATGTTAGCTATAGGGAAGAAAAACACAGTACCTGAAATGCAGCTTATTGAGTATTCCGCACAAATTAATGTTCTAGCTGCTCCTTTGAAATGCAGACAAATCCAAAACCAGAGAGAACATCAATACCAACGCAGTTTTCAGCTACCTTTGAAAACCAAGGTTCTGGCACCATTTACAACACGAAGTACATGTTAGTTATAGGGAAGAAAAACACAATACTTGAAAAGCAGCTTATTGAGTATTCCGCACAAAGTAATGATCTAGCTGCTCCTTTGAAATGCAGACAACTCCACGTTCAGCGAGAACATCAGCACCAACGCAGTTTTCAGCTACCTTTGAAAACCAAGGTTCTGGCACCATTTACAACACGAAGTACATGTTCGCTATTGGGAAGAAACACAGAATGTGAACCTGCTTCACATTGGAAAACCCGCTTCGAACGAAATCCAACTTTTCTCACACAGTGTCTATAAAACACAATGTGCTGAAAAGCAGCTTATTGAGTATTCCGCACAAAGTAATGTTCTAGCTGCTCCTTTGAAATGCAGACAACTCCAAATTCAGAGAGAACATCAACACTAACGCAGTTTTCAGCTATCTTTGAAAACCAAGGTTCTGGCACCATTTACAACACGAAGTACATGTTCGCTCTTGGGAAGAAAAACACAATACGCTGAAATGCAGCTTATTGAGTATTCCGCACAAAGTAATGTTCTAGCTGCTCCTTTGAAATGCAGACAACTCCACGTTCAGCGAGAACATCAGCGCCAACACATTTTTCATCTACCTTTGAAAACCAAGGTTCTGGCAGGAATTACAACACTAAGTTAATGTTCGCTGTAGGGAGGAAACTAAGAATGTGAAACTGCTTCACAATGGAAAACCCAATTCGAACCAAATCCAACATTTCTCACACAGTGTCTATAAAACACAATGTGCTGAAAAGCAGCTTATTGAGTGTTCCGCACAAAGTAATGATCTAGCTGCTCCTTTGAAATGCAGACAACTCCAAATTCAGAGAGAACATCAACACCGACGCAGTTTTCAGCTACCTTTGAAAACCAAGGTTCTGGCACCATTTACAACTCGAAGTACATGTTCGCTATAGGGAGAAAAACACAATACGCTGAAACGCAGCTTATTGAGTATTCCGCACAAAGTAATGTTCTAGCTGCTCCTTTGAAATGCAGACAACTCCACGTTCAGTGAAAACATCAACACCAATGCAGTTTTCAGAAATAGGGAAGAAACTCAGAATGTGAAACTGCTTCACAATGGAAAACCCGCTTCGAACGAAATCCAACATTTCTCAAGCAGTGTCTATAAAAAGCAATGTGTTGAAAAGCAGCTTATTGAGTATTCCGCACAAACTAATGTTCTAGCTGCTCCTTTGAAATGCAGACAACTCCACATCCAGAGAGAACATCAACACGAACGCAGTTTTCAGGTACCTTTGAAAACCAAGGTTCTGGCACCATTTACACCACGAAGAACTTGTTAGCTATAAGGAAGAAAAACACAATACCTGAAATGCAGCTTATTGAGTATTCCGCACAAAGTAATGTTCTAGCTGCTCCTTTGAAATGCAGACAACTTCACGTTCAGCGAGAACATCAACACCAACGCAGTTTTCAGCTACCTTTGAAAACCAAGGTTCTGGCACCATTTACAACACGAAGTACATGTTAGTTATAAGGAAGAAAAACACAATACCTGAAATGCAGCTTATTGAGTATTCCGCACAAAGTAATGTTCTAGCTGCTCCTTTGAAATGCAGACAACTCCACGTTCAGCGAGAACATCAGCGCCAACGCAGTTTTCAGCTACCTTTGAAAACCAAGGTTCTGGCACGATTTACAACACTAAATACATGTTCGCTATAGGGAAGAAACTCAGAATGTGAAACTGCTTCACAATGGAAAACCCGCTTCGAACCAAATCCAACATTTCTCAAGCAGTGTCTATAAAAAACAATGTGTTGAAAAACACCTTTGGTGTTGATGTTGGCGCTGCATTTCAGCGTATTGTGTTTTTCTCCCTATAGCGAACATGTACTTCGTGTTGTAAATGGTGCCAGAACCTTGGTTTTCAAAGGTACCTGAAAACTGCGTTGGTGTTAATGTTCTCTCTGGATGTGGAGTTGTCTGCATTTCAAAGGAGCAGCTAGAACATTACTTTGTGCGGAATACTCAATAAGCTGCTTTTCAACACATTGCTTGTTATAGACACTGCTTGAGAAATGTGGATTTCGTTCGAAGCGGGTTTTCAATTGTGAAGCAGTTTCACATTCTGAGTTTCTTCCCTATAGCGAACATGTACTTCGTGTTGTAAATAGTGCCAGAACCTTGGTTTTCAAGGTAGTGAAAACTGCGTTGGTGTTGATGTTCTCTCTGGTTGTGGAGTTGTCTGCATTTCAAAGGAGCAGCTAGATCATTACTTTGTGCGGAATTCTCAATAAGCTGCATTTCAGCGTATTGTGTTTTTCTCCCTATAGCGAACATGTACTTCGTGTTGTAAATGGTGCCAGAACCTTGGTTTTCAAAGGTAGCTGAAAACTGCGTTGGTGTTGATGTTCTCTCTGGTTTTGGAGTTGTCTGCATTTCAAAGGAGCAGCTAGAACATTACTGCGTGCGGAATACTCAATAAGCTGCATTTCAGCCTATTGTGTTTTTCTCCCTATAGCGAACATGTACTTCGTGTTTTAAATGGTGCCAGAACCTAGGTTTTCAAAGGTAGCTGAAAACTGCGTTGGTGTTGATGTTCTCCCTGAATTTGGAGTTGTCTGCATTTCAAAGGAGCGGCTAAAACATTACTTTGTGCGGAATACTCAATAAGCTGCATTTCAGGTATTGTGTTTTTCTTCCCTATAGCTAACATGTGCTTCGTGTTGTAAATGGTGCCAGAACCTTGGTTTTCAAAGGTAGCTGAAAACTGCATTGCTGTTAATGTTCTCGCTGGATGTGGAGTTGTCTGCATTTCAAAGGAGCAGCTAGAACATTACTTTGTGCGGAATACTCAATAAGCTGCTTTTCAACACATTGCTTTTTATAGACACTGCTTGAGAAATGTTGGATTTCGTTCGAAGCGGGTTTTCCATTGTGAAGCAGTTTCACATTCTGAGTTTCTTCCCTATAGCTGAAAACTGCGTTGGTGTTGATGTTCTCTCTGGATGTGGACTTGTCTGCATTTCAAAGGAGCAGCTAGATCATTACTTTGTGCAGAACACTCAATAAGCTGCTTTTCAGCACATTGTGTTTTACAGATACTGTGTGAGAATTGTGGGATTTCGTTCGAAGCGGGGTTTCAATTGTGAAGCAGTTTCACATTCTGAGTTTCCTCCCTACAGCGAACATGTACTTAATGTTGTAAATCCTGCCAGAACCTTGGTTTCTACAGGTAGCTGAAAACTGTGTTGGCGCTGAAGTTCTTGCTGAACGTGGTGTTGTCTGCATTTCAAAGGAGCAGCTAGAACATTACTTTGTGCGGAATACTCAATAAGCTGCATTTCAGGTGTTGTGTTTTTCTTCCCTATTGTTAACTTGTACTTCGTGTTGTAAATGGTGCCAGAAGCTTGGTTTTCAATGGTAGCTGAAAACTGCGTTGGTGTTAATGTTCTCTCTGGATGTGGAGTTGTCTGCATTTCAAAGGAGCAGCTAGAACATTACTTTGTGCGGAATACTCAATAAGCTGCTTTTCAACACATTGCTTTTTATAGACACTGCTTGAGAAATGTGGATTTCGTTCGAAGCGGGTTTTCCATTGTGAAGCAGTTTCACATTCTGAGTTTCTTCCCTATAGCTGAAAACTGTGTTGGTATTGATGTTCTCTCTGGTTTTGGATTTGTCTGCATTTCAAAGGGGCAGCTAGAACATTGCTTTGTGCGGAATACTCAATATTCTGCTTTTCAGGTATTGTGTTTTTCTCCCTATAGCGAACATGTACTTCGTGTTGTAAATGGTGCCAGAAGCTTGGTTTTCAAAGGTAGCTGAAAACTGCGTTGGTGTTGATGTTCTCTCTGAATTTGGAGTTGTCTGCATTTCAAAGGAGCAACTAGAACATTACTTTGTGCGGAATACTCAATAAGCTGCATTTCAGCGTATTGTGTTTTTCTCCCTATAGCGAACATGTACTTCGTGTTGTAAATGGTGCCAGAACCTTGGTTTCAAAGGTAGCTGAAAACTGCGTTGGTGTTGATGTTGTCTCTTGATGTGGAGTTGTCTGCATTTCAAAGGAGCAGCTAGAACATTACTTTGTGCGGAATACTCAATAAGCTGCATTTCAGGTATTGTGTTTTTCTTCCCTATAGCTAACAGGTACTTCGTGTTGTAAATGGTGCCAGAACCTTGGTTTTCAAAGGTAGCTGAAAACTGCGTTGGCGTTGATGTTGTCTCTGGATGTGGAGTTGTCTGCATTTCAAAGGAGCAGCTAGATCATTACTTTGTGCGGAATACTCAATAACCTGGTATCCAATACATTGTGTTTTATAGACACTGTGTGAGAAAAGATGGATTTCGTTCGAAGCGGGTTTTCCATTGTGAAGCAGTTTCACATTCTGAGTTTCTTCCCTATAGCGAACAAGTACTTCGTGTTGTAAATGGTGCCAGAACCTTGGTTTCCAAAGGTAGCTGAAAACTGCGTTGGTGTTGATGTTCTCTCTGAATTTGGAGTTGTCTGCATTTCAAAGGAGCAGCTAGAACATTACTTTGTGCGGAATACTCAATAAGCTGCATTGCAGGTATTGTGTTTTTCTTCCCTATAGCGAACATGTACTTCGTGTTGTAAATGGTGCCAGAACCTTGGTTTTCAAAGGTAGCTGAAAACTGCGTTCGTGTTAATGGCAACTTTCGAAAGGGCCAGCAGGGGTCTTCCAGTGCCAAAACGACTCCACTTGGCTCATTCACTTCACATACCATCAGCTTGTCGAGCACATCTAGAGGGAAACCCTGTTTGGTCACTTCTTGTCCAATGTCCATGGAGCCCAGGATGATGCAATCAAGCATGTTGAGCACCCACACAAAACAAGGATGCAGATCCTCAGTCCAGGCGCTAACAACTCCACATCCAGAGACAAGTTCAGCGCCCAAGCCATTTTCAGCTACCATGCAACATGATGGCTCTGGCAGCACATATGCCTGAAAGTGTATGTGATCCCTGGGGAACTGAGTGTGTGGGTGAATGGCAATATTCGAATTGGCCAGCAGGGGTCTTCCAGTGCCAAAACGACTCCACTTGGCTCATTCACTTCACATACCATCAGCTTGTCGAGCACATCTAGAGGGAAACCCTGTTTGGTCACTTCTTGTCCAATGTCCATGGAGCCCAGGATGATGCAATCAAGCATGTTGAGCACCCACACAAAACAAGGATGCAGATCCTCAGTCCAGGCGCTAACAACTCCACATCCAGAGACAAGTTCAGCGCCCAAGCCATTTTCAGCTACCATGCAACATGATGGCTCTGGCAGCACATATGCCTGAAAGTGTATGTGATCCCTGGGGAACTGAGTGTGTGGGTGAATGGCAACTATTCGAATTGGCCAGCAGGGGTCTTCCAGTGCCAAAACGACTCCACTTGGCTCATTCACTTCACATACCATCAGCTTGTCGAGCACATCTAGAGGGAAACCCTGTTTGGTCACTTCTTGTCCAATGTCCATGGAGCCCAGGATGATGCAATCAAGCATGTTGAGCACCCACACAAAACAAGGATGCAGATCCTCAGTCCAGGCGCTAACAACTCCACATCCAGAGACAAGTTCAGCGCCCAAGCCATTTTCAGCTACCATGCAACATGATGGCTCTGGCAGCACATATGCCTGAAAGTGTATGTGATCCCTGGGGAACTGAGTGTGTGGGTGAATGGCAATATTCGAATTGGCCAGCAGGGGTCTTCCAGTGCCAAAACGACTCCACTTGGCTCATTCACTTCACATACCATCAGCTTGTCGAGCACATCTAGAGGGAAACCCTGTTTGGTCACTTCTTGTCCAATGTCCATGGAGCCCAGGATGATGCAATCAAGCATGTTGAGCACCCACACAAAACAAGGATGCAGATCCTCAGTCCAGGCGCTAACAACTCCACATCCAGAGACAAGTTCAGCGCCCAAGCCATTTTCAGCTACCATGCAACATGATGGCTCTGGCAGCACATATGCCTGAAAGTGTATGTGGTCCCTGGGGAACTGAGTGTGTGGGTGAATGGCAATATTCGAATTGGCCAGCAGGGGTCTTCCAGTGCCAAAACGACTCCACTTGGCTCATTCACTTCACATACCATCAGCTTGTCGAGCACATCTAGAGGGAAACCCTGTTTGGTCACTTCTTGTCCAATGTCCATGGAGCCCAGGATGATGCAATCAAGCATGTTGAGCACCCACACAAAACAAGGATGCAGATCCTCAGTCCAGGCGCTAACAACTCCACATCCAGAGACAAGTTCAGCGCCCAAGCCATTTTCAGCTACCATGCAACATGATGGCTCTGGCAGCACATATGCCTGAAAGTGTATGTGATCCCTGGGGAACTGAGTGTGTGGGTGAATGGCAATACTTCAATTGGCCAGCAGGGGTCTTCCAGTGCCAAAACGACTCCACTTGGCTCATTCACTTCACATACCATCAGCTTGTCGAGCACATCTAGAGGGAAACCCTGTTTGGTCACTTCTTGTCCAATGTCCATGGAGCCCAGGATGATGCAATCAAGCATGTTGAGCACCCACACAAAACAAGGATGCAGATCCTCAGTCCAGGCGCTAACAACTCCACATCCAGAGACAAGTTCAGCGCCCAAGCCATTTTCAGCTACCATGCAACATGATGGCTCTGGCAGCACATATGCCTGAAAGTGTATGTGATCCCTGGGGAACTGAGTGTGTGGGTGAATGGCAACTTTCGAATTGGCCAGCAGGGGTCTTCCAGTGCCAAAACGACTCCACTTGGCTCATTCACTTCACATACCATCAGCTTGTCGAGCACATCTAGAGGGAAACCCTGTTTGGTCACTTCTTGTCCAATGTCCATGGAGCCCAGGATGATGCAATCAAGCATGTTGAGCACCCACACAAAACAAGGATGCAGATCCTCAGTCCAGGCGCTAACAACTCCACATCCAGAGACAAGTTCAGCGCCCAAGCCATTTTCAGCTACCATGCAACATGATGGCTCTGGCAGCACATATGCCTGAAAGTGTATGTGATCCCTGGGGAACTGAGTGTGTGGGTGAATGGCAATATTCGAATTGGCCAGCAGGGGTCTTCCAGTGCCAAAACGACTCCACTTGGCTCATTCACTTCACATACCATCAGCTTGTCGAGCACATCTAGAGGGAAACCCTGTTTGGTCACTTCTTGTCCAATGTCCATGGAGCCCAGGATGATGCAATCAAGCATGTTGAGCACCCACACAAAACAAGGATGCAGATCCTCAGTCCAGGCGCTAACAACTCCACATCCAGAGACAAGTTCAGCGCCCAAGCCATTTTCAGCTACCATGCAACATGATGGCTCTGGCAGCACATATGCCTGAAAGTGTATGTGATCCCTGGGGAACTGAGTGTGTGGGTGAATGGCAATATTCGAATTGGCCAGCAGGGGTCTTCCAGTGCCAAAACGACTCCACTTGGCTCATTCACTTCACATACCATCAGCTTGTCGAGCACATCTAGAGGGAAACCCTGTTTGGTCACTTCTTGTCCAATGTCCATGGAGCCCAGGATGATGCAATCAAGCATGTTGAGCACCCACACAAAACAAGGATGCAGATCCTCAGTCCAGGCGCTAACAACTCCACATCCAGAGACAAGTTCAGCGCCCAAGCCATTTTCAGCTACCATGCAACATGATGCCTCTGGCAGCACATATGCCTGAAAGTGTATGTGATCCCTGGGGAACTGAGTGTGTGGGTGAATGGCAATACTTGAATTGGCCAGCAGGGGTCTTCCAGTGCCAAAACGACTCCACTTGGCTCATTCACTTCACATACCATCAGCTTGTCGAGCACATCTAGAGGGAAACCCTGTTTGGTCACTTCTTGTCCAATGTCCATGGAGCCCAGGATGATGCAATCAAGCATGTTGAGCACCCACACAAAACAAGGATGCAGATCCTCAGTCCAGGCGCTAACAACTCCACATCCAGAGACAAGTTCAGCGCCCAAGCCATTTTCAGCTACCATGCAACATGATGGCTCTGGCAGCACATATGCCTGAAAGTGTATGTGATCCCTGGGGAACTGAGTGTGTGGGTGAATGGCAATATTCGAATTGGCCAGCAGGGGTCTTCCAGTGCCAAAACGACTCCACTTGGCTCATTCACTTCACATACCATCAGCTTGTCGAGCACATCTAGAGGGAAACCCTGTTTGGTCACTTCTTGTCCAATGTCCATGGAGCCCAGGATGATGCAATCAAGCATGTTGAGCACCCACACAAAACAAGGATGCAGATCCTCAGTCCAGGCGCTAACAACTCCACATCCAGAGACAAGTTCAGCGCCCAAGCCATTTTCAGCTACCATGCAACATGATGGCTCTGGCAGCACATATGCCTGAAAGTGTATGTGATCCCTGGGGAACTGAGTGTGTGGGTGAATGGCAATATTCGAATTGGCCAGCAGGGGTCTTCCAGTGCCAAAACGACTCCACTTGGCTCATTCACTTCACATACCATCAGCTTGTCGAGCACATCTAGAGGGAAACCCTGTTTGGTCACTTCTTGTCCAATGTCCATGGAGCCCAGGATGATGCAATCAAGCATGTTGAGCACCCACACAAAACAAGGATGCAGATCCTCAGTCCAGGCGCTAACAACTCCACATCCAGAGACAAGTTCAGCGCCCAAGCCATTTTCAGCTACCATGCAACATGATGGCTCTGGCAGCACATATGCCTGAAAGTGTATGTGATCCCTGGGGAACTGAGTGTGTGGGTGAATGGCAATATTCGAATTGGCCAGCAGGGGTCTTCCAGTGCCAAAACGACTCCACTTGGCTCATTCACTTCACATACCATCAGCTTGTCGAGCACATCTAGAGGGAAACCCTGTTTGGTCACTTCTTGTCCAATGTCCATGGAGCCCAGGATGATGCAATCAAGCATGTTGAGCACCCACACAAAACAAGGATGCAGATCCTCAGTCCAGGCGCTAACAACTCCACATCCAGAGACAAGTTCAGCGCCCAAGCCATTTTCAGCTACCATGCAACATGATGGCTCTGGCAGCACATATGCCTGAAAGTGTATGTGATCCCTGGGGAACTGAGTGTGTGGGTGAATGGCAATATTCGAATTGGCCAGCAGGGGTCTTCCAGTGCCAAAACGACTCCACTTGGCTCATTCACTTCACATACCATCAGCTTGTCGAGCACATCTAGAGGGAAACCCTGTTTGGTCACTTCTTGTCCAATGTCCATGGAGCCCAGGATGATGCAATCAAGCATGTTGAGCACCCACACAAAACAAGGATGCAGATCCTCAGTCCAGGCGCTAACAACTCCACATCCAGAGACAAGTTCAGCGCCCAAGCCATTTTCAGCTACCATGCAACATGATGGCTCTGGCAGCACATATGCCTGAAAGTGTATGTGATCCCTGGGGAACTGAGTGTGTGGGTGAATGGCAATATTCGAATTGGCCAGCAGGGGTCTTCCAGTGCCAAAACGACTCCACTTGGCTCATTCACTTCACATACCATCAGCTTGTCGAGCACATCTAGAGGGAAACCCTGTTTGGTCACTTCTTGTCCAATGTCCATGGAGCCCAGGATGATGCAATCAAGCATGTTGAGCACCCACACAAAACAAGGATGCAGATCCTCAGTCCAGGCGCTAACAACTCCACATTCAGAGACAAGTTCAGCGCCCAAGCCATTTTCAGCTACCATGCAACATGATGGCTCTGGCAGCACATATGCCTGAAAGTGTATGTGATCCCTGGGGAACTGAGTGTGTGGGTGAATGGCAATATTCGAATTGGCCAGCAGGGGTCTTCCAGTGCCAAAACGACTCCACTTTGCTCATTCACTTGACATACCATCAGCTTGTCGAGCACATCTAGAGGGAAACCCTGTTTGGTCACTTCTTGTCCAATGCCCATGGAGCCCAGGATGATGCAATCAAGCATGTTGAGCACCCACACAAAACAAGGATGCAGATCCTCAGTCCAGGCGCTAACAACTCCACATCCAGAGACAAGTTCAGCGCCCAAGCCATTTTCAGCTACCATGCAACATGATGGCTCTGGCAGCACATATGCCTGAAAGTGTATGTGATCCCTGGGGAACTGAGTGTGTGGGTGAATGGCAATATTCGAATTGGCCAGCAGGGGTCTTCCAGTGCCAAAACGACTCCACTTGGCTCATTCACTTCACATACCATCAGCTTGTCGAGCACATCTAGAGGGAAACCCTGTTTGGTCACTTCTTGTCCAATGTCCATGGAGCCCAGGATGATGCAATCAAGCATGTTGAGCACCCACACAAAACAAGGATGCAGATCCTCAGTCCAGGCGCTAACAACTCCACATCCAGAGACAAGTTCAGCGCCCAAGCCATTTTCAGCTACCATGCAACATGATGGCTCTGGCAGCACATATGCCTGAAAGTGTATGTGATCCCTGGGGAACTGAGTGTGTGGGTGAATGGCAATATTCGAATTGGCCAGCAGGGGTCTTCCAGTGCCAAAACGACTCCACTTGGCTCATTCACTTCACATACCATCAGCTTGTCGAGCACATCTAGAGGGAAACCCTGTTTGGTCACTTCTTGTCCAATGTCCATGGAGCCCAGGATGATGCAATCAAGCATGTTGAGCACCCACACAAAACAAGGATGCAGATCCTCAGTCCAGGCGCTAACAACTCCACATCCAGAGACAAGTTCAGCGCCCAAGCCATTTTCAGCTACCATGCAACATGATGGCTCTGGCAGCACATATGCCTGAAAGTGTATGTGATCCCTGGGGAACTGAGTGTGTGGGTGAATGGCAATATTCGAATTGGCCAGCAGGGGTCTTCCAGTGCCAAAACGACTCCACTTGGCTCATTCACTTCACATACCATCAGCTTGTCGAGCACATCTAGAGGGAAACCCTGTTTGGTCACTTCTTGTCCAATGTCCATGGAGCCCAGGATGATGCAATCAAGCATGTTGAGCACCCACACAAAACAAGGATGCAGATCCTCAGTCCAGGCGCTAACAACTCCACATCCAGAGACAAGTTCAGCGCCCAAGCCATTTTCAGCTACCATGCAACATGATGGCTCTGGCAGCACATATGCCTGAAAGTGTATGTGATCCCTGGGGAACTGAGTGTGTGGGTGAATGGCAATATTCGAATTGGCCAGCAGGGGTCTTCCAGTGCCAAAACGACTCCACTTGGCTCATTCACTTCACATACGATCATTTTTTCGAGCACATCTAGAGGGAAATCCTGTTTGGTCACTTCTTGTGCAATGTCCATGGAGCCCAGGATAATGCAATCAAGCATGTTGAGCACCCACACAAAACAAGGATGCAGATCATCAGTCCAGGCGCTAACAACTCCACATCCAGAGACAAGTTCAGCGCCCAAGCCATTTTCAGCTACCATGCAACATGATGGCTCTGGCAGCACATATGCCTGAAAGTGTATGTGATCCCTGGGGAACTGAGTGTGTGGGTGAATGGCAATATTCGAATTGGCCAGCAGGGGTCTTCCAGTGCCAAAACGACTCCACTTGGCTCATTCACTTCACATACCATCAGCTTGTCGAGCACATCTAGAGGGAAACCCTGTTTGGTCACTTCTTGTCCAATGTCCATGGAGCCCAGGATGATGCAATCAAGCATGTTGAGCACCCACACAAAACAAGGATGCAGATCCTCAGTCCAGGCGCTAACAACTCCACATCCAGAGACAAGTTCAGCGCCCAAGCCATTTTCAGCTACCATGCAACATGATGGCTCTGGCAGCACATATGCCTGAAAGTGTATGTGATCCCTGGGGAACTGAGTGTGTGGGTGAATGGCAATATTCGAATTGGCCAGCAGGGGTCTTCCAGTGCCAAAACGACTCCACTTGGCTCATTCACTTCACATACCATCAGCTTGTCGAGCACATCTAGAGGGAAACCCTGTTTGGTCACTTCTTGTCCAATGTCCATGGAGCCCAGGATGATGCAATCAAGCATGTTGAGCACCCACACAAAACAAGGATGCAGATCCTCAGTCCAGGCGCTAACAACTCCACATCCAGAGACAAGTTCAGCGCCCAAGCCATTTTCAGCTACCATGCAACATGATGGCTCTGGCAGCACATATGCCTGAAAGTGTATGTGATCCCTGGGGAACTGAGTGTGTGGGTGAATGGCAATATTCGAATTGGCCAGCAGGGGTCTTCCAGTGCCAAAACGACTCCACTTGGCTCATTCACTTCACATACCATCAGCTTGTCGAGCACATCTAGAGGGAAACCCTGTTTGGTCACTTCTTGTCCAATGTCCATGGAGCCCAGGATGATGCAATCAAGCATGTTGAGCACCCACACAAAACAAGGATGCAGATCCTCAGTCCAGGCGCTAACAACTCCACATCCAGAGACAAGTTCAGCGCCCAAGCCATTTTCAGCTACCATGCAACATGATGGCTCTGGCAGCACATATGCCTGAAAGTGTATGTGATCCCTGGGGAACTGAGTGTGTGGGTGAATGGCAATATTCGAATTGGCCAGCAGGGGTCTTCCAGTGCCAAAACGACTCCACTTGGCTCATTCACTTCACATACCATCAGCTTGTCGAGCACATCTAGAGGGAAACCCTGTTTGGTCACTTCTTGTCCAATGTCCATGGAGCCCAGGATGATGCAATCAAGCATGTTGAGCACCCACACAAAACAAGGATGCAGATCCTCAGTCCAGGCGCTAACAACTCCACATCCAGAGACAAGTTCAGCGCCCAAGCCATTTTCAGCTACCATGCAACATGATGGCTCTTGCAGCACATATGCCTGAAAGTGTATGTGATCCCTGGGGAACTGAGTGTGTGGGTGAGTGGCAATAATCGAATTGGCCAGCAGGGGTCTTCCAGTGCCAAAACGACTCCACTTGGCTCATTCACTTCACATACCATCAGCTTGTCGAGCACATCTAGAGGGAAACCCTGTTTGGTCACTTCTTGTCCAATGTCCATGGAGCCCAGGATGATGCAATCAAGCATGTTGAGCACCCACACAAAACAAGGATGCAGATCCTCAGTCCAGGCGCTAACAACTCCACATCCAGAGACAAGTTCAGCGCCCAAGCCATTTTCAGCTACCATGCAACATGATGGCTCTGGCAGCACATATGCCTGAAAGTGTATGTGATCCCTGGGGAACTGAGTGTGTGGGTGAATGGCAATATTCGAATTGGCCAGCAGGGGTCTTCCAGTGCCAAAACGACTCCACTTGGCTCATTCACTTCACATACCATCAGCTTGTCGAGCACATCTAGAGGGAAACCCTGTTTGGTCACTTCTTGTCCAATGTCCATGGAGCCCAGGATGATGCAATCAAGCATGTTGAGCACCCACACAAAACAAGGATGCAGATCCTCAGTCCAGGCGCTAACAACTCCACATCCAGAGACAAGTTCAGCGCCCAAGCCATTTTCAGCTACCATGCAACATGATGGCTCTGGCAGCACATATGCCTGAAAGTGTATGTGATCCCTGGGGAACTGAGTGTGTGGGTGAATGGCAATATTCGAATTGGCCAGCAGGGGTCTTCCAGTGCCAAAACGACTCCACTTGGCTCATTCACTTCACATACCATCAGCTTGTCGAGCACATCTAGAGGGAAACCCTGTTTGGTCACTTCTTGTCCAATGTCCATGGAGCCCAGGATGATGCAATCAAGCATGTTGAGCACCCACACAAAACAAGGATGCAGATCCTCAGTCCAGGCGCTAACAACTCCACATCCAGAGACAAGTTCAGCGCCCAAGCCATTTTCAGCTACCATGCAACATGATGGCTCTGGCAGCACATATGCCTGAAAGTGTATGTGGTCCCTGGGGAACTGAGTGTGTGGGTGAATGGCAATATTCGAATTGGCCAGCAGGGGTCTTCCAGTGCCAAAACGACTCCACTTGGCTCATTCACTTCACATACCATCAGCTTGTCGAGCACATCTAGAGGGAAACCCTGTTTGGTCACTTCTTGTCCAATGTCCATGGAGCCCAGGATGATGCAATCAAGCATGTTGAGCACCCACACAAAACAAGGATGCAGATCCTCAGTCCAGGCGCTAACAACTCCACATCCAGAGACAAGTTCAGCGCCCAAGCCATTTTCAGCTACCATGCAACATGATGGCTCTGGCAGCACATATGCCTGAAAGTGTATGTGATCCCTGGGGAACTGAGTGTGTGGGTGAATGGCAATATTCGAATTGGCCAGCAGGGGTCTTCCAGTGCCAAAACGACTCCACTTGGCTCATTCACTTCACATACCATCAGCTTGTCGAGCACATCTAGAGGGAAACCCTGTTTGGTCACTTCTTGTCCAATGTCCATGGAGCCCAGGATGATGCAATCAAGCATGTTGAGCACCCACACAAAACAAGGATGCAGATCCTCAGTCCAGGCGCTAACAACTCCACATCCAGAGACAAGTTCAGCGCCCAAGCCATTTTCAGCTACCATGCAACATGATGGCTCTGGCAGCACATATGCCTGAAAGTGTATGTGATCCCTGGGGAACTGAGTGTGTGGGTGAATGGCAATATTCGAATTGGCCAGCAGGGGTCTTCCAGTGCCAAAACGACTCCACTTGGCTCATTCACTTCACATACCATCAGCTTGTCGAGCACATCTAGAGGGAAACCCTGTTTGGTCACTTCTTGTCCAATGTCCATGGAGCCCAGGATGATGCAATCAAGCATGTTGAGCACCCACACAAAACAAGGATGCAGATCCTCAGTCCAGGCGCTAACAACTCCACATCCAGAGACAAGTTCAGCGCCCAAGCCATTTTCAGCTACCATGCAACATGATGGCTCTGGCAGCACATATGCCTGAAAGTGTATGTGATCCCTGGGGAACTGAGTGTGTGGGTGAATGGCAATACTTGAATTGGCCAGCAGGGGTCTTCCAGTGCCAAAACGACTCCACTTGGCTCATTCACTTCACATACCATCAGCTTGTCGAGCACATCTAGAGGGAAACCCTGTTTGGTCACTTCTTGTCCAATGTCCATGGAGCCCAGGATGATGCAATCAAGCATGTTGAGCACCCACACAAAACAAGGATGCAGATCCTCAGTCCAGGCGCTAACAACTCCACATCCAGAGACAAGTTCAGCGCCCAAGCCATTTTCAGCTACCATGCAACATGATGGCTCTGGCAGCACATATGCCTGAAAGTGTATGTGATCCCTGGGGAACTGAGTGTGTGGGTGAATGGCAATACTCGAATTGGCCAGCAGGGGTCTTCCAGTGCCAAAACGACTCCACTTGGCTCATTCACTTCACATACCATCAGCTTGTCGAGCACATCTAGAGGGAAACCCTGTTTGGTCACTTCTTGTCCAATGTCCATGGAGCCCAGGATGATGCAATCAAGCATGTTGAGCACCCACACAAAACAAGGATGCAGATCCTCAGTCCAGGCGCTAACAACTCCACATCCAGAGACAAGTTCAGCGCCCAAGCCATTTTCAGCTACCATGCAACATGATGGCTCTGGCAGCACATATGCCTGAAAGTGTATGTGATCCCTGGGGAACTGAGTGTGTGGGTGAATGGCAATATTCGAATTGGCCAGCAGGGGTCTTCCAGTGCCAAAACGACTCCACTTGGCTCATTCACTTCACATACCATCAGCTTGTCGAGCACATCTAGAGGGAAACCCTGTTTGGTCACTTCTTGTCCAATGTCCATGGAGCCCAGGATGATGCAATCAAGCATGTTGAGCACCCACACAAAACAAGGATGCAGATCCTCAGTCCAGGCGCTAACAACTCCACATCCAGAGACAAGTTCAGCGCCCAAGCCATTTTCAGCTACCATGCAACATGATGGCTCTGGCAGCACATATGCCTGAAAGTGTATGTGATCCCTGGGGAACTGAGTGTGTGGGTGAATGGCAATATTCGAATTGGCCAGCAGGGGTCTTCCAGTGCCAAAACGACTCCACTTGGCTCATTCACTTCACATACCATCAGCTTGTCGAGCACATCTAGAGGGAAACCCTGTTTGGTCACTTCTTGTCCAATGTCCATGGAGCCCAGGATGATGCAATCAAGCATGTTGAGCACCCACACAAAACAAGGATGCAGATCCTCAGTCCAGGCGCTAACAACTCCACATCCAGAGACAAGTTCAGCGCCCAAGCCATTTTCAGCTACCATGCAACATGATGGCTCTGGCAGCACATATGCCTGAAAGTGTATGTGATCCCTGGGGAACTGAGTGTGTGGGTGAATGGCAATATTCGAATTGGCCAGCAGGGGTCTTCCAGTGCCAAAACGACTCCACTTGGCTCATTCACTTCACATACCATCAGCTTGTCGAGCACATCTAGAGGGAAACCCTGTTTGGTCACTTCTTGTCCAATGTCCATGGAGCCCAGGATGATGCAATCAAGCATGTTGAGCACCCACACAAAACAAGGATGCAGATCCTCAGTCCAGGCGCTAACAACTCCACATCCAGAGACAAGTTCAGCGCCCAAGCCATTTTCAGCTACCATGCAACATGATGGCTCTGGCAGCACATATGCCTGAAAGTGTATGTGATCCCTGGGGAACTGAGTGTGTGGGTGAATGGCAATATTCGAATTGGCCAGCAGGGGTCTTCCAGTGCCAAAACGACTCCACTTGGCTCATTCACTTCACATACCATCAGCTTGTCGAGCACATCTAGAGGGAAACCCTGTTTGGTCACTTCTTGTCCAATGTCCATGGAGCCCAGGATGATGCAATCAAGCATGTTGAGCACCCACACAAAACAAGGATGCAGATCCTCAGTCCAGGCGCTAACAACTCCACATCCAGAGACAAGTTCAGCGCCCAAGCCATTTTCAGCTACCATGCAACATGATGGCTCTGGCAGCACATATGCCTGAAAGTGTATGTGATCCCTGGGGAACTGAGTGTGTGGGTGAATGGCAATATTCGAATTGGCCAGCAGGGGTCTTCCAGTGCCAAAACGACTCCACTTGGCTCATTCACTTCACATACCATCAGCTTGTCGAGCACATCTAGAGGGAAACCCTGTTTGGTCACTTCTTGTCCAATGTCCATGGAGCCCAGGATGATGCAATCAAGCATGTTGAGCACCCACACAAAACAAGGATGCAGATCCTCAGTCCAGGCGCTAACAACTCCACATCCAGAGACAAGTTCAGCGCCCAAGCCATTTTCAGCTACCATGCAACATGATGGCTCTGGCAGCACATATGCCTGAAAGTGTATGTGATCCCTGGGGAACTGAGTGTGTGGGTGAATGGCAATATTCGAATTGGCCAGCAGGGGTCTTCCAGTGCCAAAACGACTCCACTTGGCTCATTCACTTCACATACCATCAGCTTGTCGAGCACATCTAGAGGGAAACCCTGTTTGGTCACTTCTTGTCCAATGTCCATGGAGCCCAGGATGATGCAATCAAGCATGTTGAGCACCCACACAAAACAAGGATGCAGATCCTCAGTCCAGGCGCTAACAACTCCACATCCAGAGACAAGTTCAGCGCCCAAGCCATTTTCAGCTACCATGCAACATGATGGCTCTGGCAGCACATATGCCTGAAAGTGTATGTGATCCCTGGGGAACTGAGTGTGTGGGTGAATGGCAATATTCGAATTGGCCAGCAGGGGTCTTCCAGTGCCAAAACGACTCCACTTGGCTCATTCACTTCACATACCATCAGCTTGTCGAGCACATCTAGAGGGAAACCCTGTTTGGTCACTTCTTGTCCAATGTCCATGGAGCCCAGGATGATGCAATCAAGCATGTTGAGCACCCACACAAAACAAGGATGCAGATCCTCAGTCCAGGCGCTAACAACTCCACATCCAGAGACAAGTTCAGCGCCCAAGCCATTTTCAGCTACCATGCAACATGATGGCTCTGGCAGCACATATGCCTGAAAGTGTATGTGATCCCTGGGGAACTGAGTGTGTGGGTGAATGGCAATATTCGAATTGGCCAGCAGGGGTCTTCTAGTGCCAAAACGACTCCACTTGGCTCATTCACTTCACATACCATCAGCTTGTCGAGCACATCTAGAGGGAAACCCTGTTTGGTCACTTCTTGTCCAATGTCCATGGAGCCCAGGATGATGCAATCAAGCATGTTGAGCACCCACACAAAACAAGGATGCAGATCCTCAGTCCAGGCGCTAACAACTCCACATCCAGAGACAAGTTCAGCGCCCAAGCCATTTTCAGCTACCATGCAACATGATGGCTCTGGCAGCACATATGCCTGAAAGTGTATGTGATCCGTGGGGAAATGAGTGTGTGGGTGAATGGCAATATTCGAATTGGCCAGCAGGGGTCTTCCAGTGCCAAAACGACTCCACTTGGCTCATTCACTTCACATACCATCAGCTTGTCGAGCACATCTAGAGGGAAACCCTGTTTGGTCACTTCTTGTCCAATGTCCATGGAGCCCAGGATGATGCAATCAAGCATGTTGAGCACCCACACAAAACAAGGATGCAGATCCTCAGTCCAGGCGCTAACAACTCCACATCCAGAGACAAGTTCAGCGCCCAAGCCATTTTCAGCTACCATGCAACATGATGGCTCTGGCAGCACATATGCCTGAAAGTGTATGTGATCCCTGGGGAACTGAGTGTGTGGGTGAATGGCAATATTCGAATTGGCCAGCAGGGGTCTTCCAGTGCCAAAACGACTCCACTTGGCTCATTCACTTCACATACCATCAGCTTGTCGAGCACATCTAGAGGGAAACCCTGTTTGGTCACTTCTTGTCCAATGTCCATGGAGCCCAGGATGATGCAATCAAGCATGTTGAGCACCCACACAAAACAAGGATGCAGATCCTCAGTCCAGGCGCTAACAACTCCACATCCACAGACAAGTTCAGCCCCCAAGCCATTTTCAGCTACCATGCAACATGATGGCTCTGGCAGCACATATGCCTGAAAGTGTATGTGATCCCTGGGGAACTGAGTGTGTGGGTGAATGGCAATATTCGAATTGGCCAGCAGGGGTCTTCCAGTGCCAAAACGACTCCACTTGGCTCATTCACTTCACATACCATCAGCTTGTCGAGCACATCTAGAGGGAAACCCTGTTTGGTCACTTCTTGTCCAATGTCCATGGAGCCCAGGATGATGCAATCAAGCATGTTGAGCACCCACACAAAACAAGGATGCAGATCCTCAGTCCAGGCGCTAACAACTCCACATCCAGAGACAAGTTCAGCGCCCAAGCCATTTTCAGCTACCATGCAACATGATGGCTCTGGCAGCACATATGCCTGAAAGTGTATGTGGTCCCTGGGGAACTGAGTGTGTGGGTGAATGGCAATATTCGAATTGGCCAGCAGGGGTCTTCCAGTGCCAAAACGACTCCACTTGGCTCATTCACTTCACATACCATCAGCTTGTCGAGCACATCTAGAGGGAAACCCTGTTTGGTCACTTCTTGTCCAATGTCCATGGAGCCCAGGATGATGCAATCAAGCATGTTGAGCACCCACACAAAACAAGGATGCAGATCCTCAGTCCAGGCGCTAACAACTCCACATCCAGAGACAAGTTCAGCGCCCAAGCCATTTTCAGCTACCATGCAACATGATGGCTCTGGCAGCACATATGCCTGAAAGTGTATGTGATCCCTGGGGAACTGAGTGTGTGGGTGAATGGCAATATTCGAATTGGCCAGCAGGGGTCTTCCAGTGCCAAAACGACTCCACTTGGCTCATTCACTTCACATACCATCAGCTTGTCGAGCACATCTAGAGGGAAACCCTGTTTGGTCACTTCTTGTCCAATGTCCATGGAGCCCAGGATGATGCAATCAAGCATGTTGAGCACCCACACAAAACAAGGATGCAGATCCTCAGTCCAGGCGCTAACAACTCCACATCCAGAGACAAGTTCAGCGCCCAAGCCATTTTCAGCTACCATGCAACATGATGGCTCTGGCAGCACATATGCCTGAAAGTGTATGTGATCCCTGGGGAACTGAGTGTGTGGGTGAATGGCAATATTCGAATTGGCCAGCAGGGGTCTTCCAGTGCCAAAACGACTCCACTTGGCTCATTCACTTCACATACCATCAGCTTGTCGAGCACATCTAGAGGGAAACCCTGTTTGGTCACTTCTTGTCCAATGTCCATGGAGCCCAGGATGATGCAATCAAGCATGTTGAGCACCCACACAAAACAAGGATGCAGATCCTCAGTCCAGGCGCTAACAACTCCACATCCAGAGACAAGTTCAGCGCCCAAGCCATTTTCAGCTACCATGCAACATGATGGCTCTGGCAGCACATATGCCTGAAAGTGTATGTGATCCCTGGGGAACTGAGTGTGTGGGTGAATGGCAATACTCGAATTGGCCAGCAGGGGTCTTCCAGTGCCAAAACGACTCCACTTGGCTCATTCACTTCACATACCATCAGCTTGTCGAGCACATCTAGAGGGAAACCCTGTTTGGTCACTTCTTGTCCAATGTCCATGGAGCCCAGGATGATGCAATCAAGCATGTTGAGCACCCACACAAAACAAGGATGCAGATCCTCAGTCCAGGCGCTAACAACTCCACATCCAGAGACAAGTTCAGCGCCCAAGCCATTTTCAGCTACCATGCAACATGATGGCTCTGGCAGCACATATGCCTGAAAGTGTATGTGATCCCTGGGGAACTGAGTGTGTGGGTGAATGGCAATATTCGAATTGGCCAGCAGGGGTCTTCCAGTGCCAAAACGACTCCACTTGGCTCATTCACTTCACATACCATCAGCTTGTCGAGCACATCTAGAGGGAAACCCTGTTTGGTCACTTCTTGTCCAATGTCCATGGAGCCCAGGATGATGCAATCAAGCATGTTGAGCACCCACACAAAACAAGGATGCAGATCCTCAGTCCAGGCGCTAACAACTCCACATCCAGAGACAAGTTCAGCGCCCAAGCCATTTTCAGCTACCATGCAACATGATGGCTCTGGCAGCACATATGCCTGAAAGTGTATGTGATCCCTGGGGAACTGAGTGTGTGGGTGAATGGCAATATTCGAATTGGCCAGCAGGGGTCTTCCAGTGCCAAAACGACTCCACTTGGCTCATTCACTTCACATACCATCAGCTTGTCGAGCACATCTAGAGGGAAACCCTGTTTGGTCACTTCTTGTCCAATGTCCATGGAGCCCAGGATGATGCAATCAAGCATGTTGAGCACCCACACAAAACAAGGATGCAGATCCTCAGTCCAGGCGCTAACAACTCCACATCCAGAGACAAGTTCAGCGCCCAAGCCATTTTCAGCTACCATGCAACATGATGGCTCTGGCAGCACATATGCCTGAAAGTGTATGTGATCCCTGGGGAACTGAGTGTGTGGGTGAATGGCAATATTCGAATTGGCCAGCAGGGGTCTTCCAGTGCCAAAACGACTCCACTTGGCTCATTCACTTCACATACCATCAGCTTGTCGAGCACATCTAGAGGGAAACCCTGTTTGGTCACTTCTTGTCCAATGTCCATGGAGCCCAGGATGATGCAATCAAGCATGTTGAGCACCCACACAAAACAAGGATGCAGATCCTCAGTCCAGGCGCTAACAACTCCACATCCAGAGACAAGTTCAGCGCCCAAGCCATTTTCAGCTACCATGCAACATGATGGCTCTGGCAGCACATATGCCTGAAAGTGTATGTGATCCCTGGGGAACTGAGTGTGTGGGTGAATGGCAATACTCGAATTGGCCAGCAGGGGTCTTCCAGTGCCAAAACGACTCCACTTGGCTCATTCACTTCACATACCATCAGCTTGTCGAGCACATCTAGAGGGAAACCCTGTTTGGTCACTTCTTGTCCAATGTCCATGGAGCCCAGGATGATGCAATCAAGCATGTTGAGCACCCACACAAAACAAGGATGCAGATCCTCAGTCCAGGCGCTAACAACTCCACATCCAGAGACAAGTTCAGCGCCCAAGCCATTTTCAGCTACCATGCAACATGATGGCTCTGGCAGCACATATGCCTGAAAGTGTATGTGATCCCTGGGGAACTGAGTGTGTGGGTGAATGGCAATATTCGAATTGGCCAGCAGGGGTCTTCCAGTGCCAAAACGACTCCACTTGGCTCATTCACTTCACATACCATCAGCTTGTCGAGCACATCTAGAGGGAAACCCTGTTTGGTCACTTCTTGTCCAATGTCCATGGAGCCCAGGATGATGCAATCAAGCATGTTGAGCACCCACACAAAACAAGGATGCAGATCCTCAGTCCAGGCGCTAACAACTCCACATCCAGAGACAAGTTCAGCGCCCAAGCCATTTTCAGCTACCATGCAACATGATGGCTCTGGCAGCACATATGCCTGAAAGTGTATGTGATCCCTGGGGAACTGAGTGTGTGGGTGAATGGCAATATTCGAATTGGCCAGCAGGGGTCTTCCAGTGCCAAAACGACTCCACTTGGCTCATTCACTTCACATACCATCAGCTTGTCGAGCACATCTAGAGGGAAACCCTGTTTGGTCACTTCTTGTCCAATGTCCATGGAGCCCAGGATGATGCAATCAAGCATGTTGAGCACCCACACAAAACAAGGATGCAGATCCTCAGTCCAGGCGCTAACAACTCCACATCCAGAGACAAGTTCAGCGCCCAAGCCATTTTCAGCTACCATGCAACATGATGGCTCTGGCAGCACATATGCCTGAAAGTGTATGTGATCCCTGGGGAACTGAGTGTGTGGGTGAATGGCAATATTCGAATTGGCCAGCAGGGGTCTTCCAGTGCCAAAACGACTCCACTTGGCTCATTCACTTCACATACCATCAGCTTGTCGAGCACATCTAGAGGGAAACCCTGTTTGGTCACTTCTTGTCCAATGTCCATGGAGCCCAGGATGATGCAATCAAGCATGTTGAGCACCCACACAAAACAAGGATGCAGATCCTCAGTCCAGGCGCTAACAACTCCACATCCAGAGACAAGTTCAGCGCCCAAGCCATTTTCAGCTACCATGCAACATGATGGCTCTGGCAGCACATATGCCTGAAAGTGTATGTGATCCCTGGGGAACTGAGTGTGTGGGTGAATGGCAATATTCGAATTGGCCAGCAGGGGTCTTCCAGTGCCAAAACGACTCCACTTGGCTCATTCACTTCACATACCATCAGCTTGTCGAGCACATCTAGAGGGAAACCCTGTTTGGTCACTTCTTGTCCAATGTCCATGGAGCCCAGGATGATGCAATCAAGCATGTTGAGCACCCACACAAAACAAGGATGCAGATCCTCAGTCCAGGCGCTAACAACTCCACATCCAGAGACAAGTTCAGCGCCCAAGCCATTTTCAGCTACCATGCAACATGATGGCTCTGGCAGCACATATGCCTGAAAGTGTATGTGATCCCTGGGGAACTGAGTGTGTGGGTGAATGGCAATACTCGAATTGGCCAGCAGGGGTCTTCCAGTGCCAAAACGACTCCACTTGGCTCATTCACTTCACATACCATCAGCTTGTCGAGCACATCTAGAGGGAAACCCTGTTTGGTCACTTCTTGTCCAATGTCCATGGAGCCCAGGATGATGCAATCAAGCATGTTGAGCACCCACACAAAACAAGGATGCAGATCCTCAGTCCAGGCGCTAACAACTCCACATCCAGAGACAAGTTCAGCGCCCAAGCCATTTTCAGCTACCATGCAACATGATGGCTCTGGCAGCACATATGCCTGAAAGTGTATGTGATCCCTGGGGAACTGAGTGTGTGGGTGAATGGCAATACTCGAATTGGCCAGCAGGGGTCTTCCAGTGCCAAAACGACTCCACTTGGCTCATTCACTTCACATACCATCAGCTTGTCGAGCACATCTAGAGGGAAACCCTGTTTGGTCACTTCTTGTCCAATGTCCATGGAGCCCAGGATGATGCAATCAAGCATGTTGAGCACCCACACAAAACAAGGATGCAGATCCTCAGTCCAGGCGCTAACAACTCCACATCCAGAGACAAGTTCAGCGCCCAAGCCATTTTCAGCTACCATGCAACATGATGGCTCTGGCAGCACATATGCCTGAAAGTGTATGTGATCCCTGGGGAACTGAGTGTGTGGGTGAATGGCAATATTCGAATTGGCCAGCAGGGGTCTTCCAGTGCCAAAACGACTCCACTTGGCTCATTCACTTCACATACCATCAGCTTGTCGAGCACATCTAGAGGGAAACCCTGTTTGGTCACTTCTTGTCCAATGTCCATGGAGCCCAGGATGATGCAATCAAGCATGTTGAGCACCCACACAAAACAAGGATGCAGATCCTCAGTCCAGGCGCTAACAACTCCACATCCAGAGACAAGTTCAGCGCCCAAGCCATTTTCAGCTACCATGCAACATGATGGCTCTGGCAGCACATATGCCTGAAAGTGTATGTGATCCCTGGGGAACTGAGTGTGTGGGTGAATGGCAATATTCGAATTGGCCAGCAGGGGTCTTCCAGTGCCAAAACGACTCCACTTGGCTCATTCACTTCACATACCATCAGCTTGTCGAGCACATCTAGAGGGAAACCCTGTTTGGTCACTTCTTGTCCAATGTCCATGGAGCCCAGGATGATGCAATCAAGCATGTTGAGCACCCACACAAAACAAGGATGCAGATCCTCAGTCCAGGCGCTAACAACTCCACATCCAGAGACAAGTTCAGCGCCCAAGCCATTTTCAGCTACCATGCAACATGATGGCTCTGGCAGCACATATGCCTGAAAGTGTATGTGATCCCTGGGGAACTGAGTGTGTGGGTGAATGGCAATATTCGAATTGGCCAGCAGGGGTCTTCCAGTGCCAAAACGACTCCACTTGGCTCATTCACTTCACATACCATCAGCTTGTCGAGCACATCTAGAGGGAAACCCTGTTTGGTCACTTCTTGTCCAATGTCCATGGAGCCCAGGATGATGCAATCAAGCATGTTGAGCACCCACACAAAACAAGGATGCAGATCCTCAGTCCAGGCGCTAACAACTCCACATCCAGAGACAAGTTCAGCGCCCAAGCCATTTTCAGCTACCATGCAACATGATGGCTCTGGCAGCACATATGCCTGAAAGTGTATGTGATCCCTGGGGAACTGAGTGTGTGGGTGAATGGCAATATTCGAATTGGCCAGCAGGGGTCTTCCAGTGCCAAAACGACTCCACTTGGCTCATTCACTTCACATACCATCAGCTTGTCGAGCACATCTAGAGGGAAACCCTGTTTGGTCACTTCTTGTCCAATGTCCATGGAGCCCAGGATGATGCAATCAAGCATGTTGAGCACCCACACAAAACAAGGATGCAGATCCTCAGTCCAGGCGCTAACAACTCCACATCCAGAGACAAGTTCAGCGCCCAAGCCATTTTCAGCTACCATGCAACATGATGGCTCTGGCAGCACATATGCCTGAAAGTGTATGTGATCCCTGGGGAACTGAGTGTGTGGGTGAATGGCAATATTCGAATTGGCCAGCAGGGGTCTTCCAGTGCCAAAACGACTCCACTTGGCTCATTCACTTCACATACCATCAGCTTGTCGAGCACATCTAGAGGGAAACCCTGTTTGGTCACTTCTTGTCCAATGTCCATGGAGCCCAGGATGATGCAATCAAGCATGTTGAGCACCCACACAAAACAAGGATGCAGATCCTCAGTCCAGGCGCTAACAACTCCACATCCAGAGACAAGTTCAGCGCCCAAGCCATTTTCAGCTACCATGCAACATGATGGCTCTGGCAGCACATATGCCTGAAAGTGTATGTGATCCCTGGGGAACTGAGTGTGTGGGTGAATGGCAATACTCGAATTGGCCAGCAGGGGTCTTCCAGTGCCAAAACGACTCCACTTGGCTCATTCACTTCACATACCATCAGCTTGTCGAGCACATCTAGAGGGAAACCCTGTTTGGTCACTTCTTGTCCAATGTCCATGGAGCCCAGGATGATGCAATCAAGCATGTTGAGCACCCACACAAAACAAGGATGCAGATCCTCAGTCCAGGCGCTAACAACTCCACATCCAGAGACAAGTTCAGCGCCCAAGCCATTTTCAGCTACCATGCAACATGATGGCTCTGGCAGCACATATGCCTGAAAGTGTATGTGATCCCTGGGGAACTGAGTGTGTGGGTGAATGGCAATATTCGAATTGGCCAGCAGGGGTCTTCCAGTGCCAAAACGACTCCACTTGGCTCATTCACTTCACATACCATCAGCTTGTCGAGCACATCTAGAGGGAAACCCTGTTTGGTCACTTCTTGTCCAATGTCCATGGAGCCCAGGATGATGCAATCAAGCATGTTGAGCACCCACACAAAACAAGGATGCAGATCCTCAGTCCAGGCGCTAACAACTCCACATCCAGAGACAAGTTCAGCGCCCAAGCCATTTTCAGCTACCATGCAACATGATGGCTCTGGCAGCACATATGCCTGAAAGTGTATGTGATCCCTGGGGAACTGAGTGTGTGGGTGAATGGCAATACTCGAATTGGCCAGCAGGGGTCTTCCAGTGCCAAAACGACTCCACTTGGCTCATTCACTTCACATACCATCAGCTTGTCGAGCACATCTAGAGGGAAACCCTGTTTGGTCACTTCTTGTCCAATGTCCATGGAGCCCAGGATGATGCAATCAAGCATGTTGAGCACCCACACAAAACAAGGATGCAGATCCTCAGTCCAGGCGCTAACAACTCCACATCCAGAGACAAGTTCAGCGCCCAAGCCATTTTCAGCTACCATGCAA
>NW_024466210.1:0-1627 GCF_017591425.1 Ochotona curzoniae
CATTTTCTGCCATTCCCTTGAGAGTAGAAGCTGCCAGAGTAGAGGCTGAGTCTCTTGCAGCATGGGACTTATAGAACACACAGTCCACGGTCCAGAGTGGGGAGCAAGGACAGGGTGGAATTCCTGTTCTCCCGGAATCAGACTTTGAATCCAAGGTTGTGATTGGATCTCAGGAAGGCAGCGATTCTTTGAGACTGTGCTTTAAGTGTGTGCGTTTACAGGATGCATTTAGGGCAGTGGATGTGTTCTTTACGGTGTTGTTACAGTGGATGATGTCACCACACGTTTGTCAAAACCCACAGAACGTACAATACCAATAAACACACGAGACATGTGAATATAATAAATACAAAAATGCGAATGAATATTCACCTATTAGAGGAGAAGAGAGTAAATTTGATAATATTCGAACTTGGGAAAAGTGTATGGGAATCTATGTTCTTGTACAAAGTAAATTATGATCTTTTGGCAATAATGTGCCAGTGTAAATTCATGGATTACAAAACAAAACAAGAAAGTGCCAGTGTGGTACCAGATGTTGATAGCTGGGGAGAGGCTGTGCACTTGTTCAATTTTGCCTTGGAGTGAAAACTTGCTAAAAATGTTCCTTTTGTTTTTTGCATATGTGCATTTTAAATGTATTTTCCTACAGGGGAATGTATAATTTTTTTTTACTAATAAAATAATTGCTGCATAATTACACATATAAATAAATATATATACATACATAATGCATATTCCAAAATCTATCAGATAACCGAAATATGTCTGCTTGTAGCATCCAACCATAAAATTGGCAGCGTAAAGGAAAGAAAATGATATTTTAGGGGATAGTCCTTGATGCACTCTTCTTCTGAAGTTATATCATGGCAACTAAGTTCAAAAGCTTTTTCCAAAACCCTGTTCTTCTCTCCCTCTCCCAATCTTACTTGAGAGGCACAAATGAGAGAGACAGAGAGCCACACTTGTTTTGCAATGTTAGTTTGTCACTCCGGGTCAGCCCTTGACGTCTGCATACTTTCCCAGCCCTTGAACCTGAGCTGGCTGGATGATATCACTGACTGAATGTGATGGACATGAGGCCATAGGATTCCTGAGTCAGACTTTTAAAGGTCTGGCAGCTTCCATCTGACCCTACCTAAGAATAATACATTGTTTGTAGATAAACAAAATTTAACAACCTCAGGGAGATGAAGTGTGGTTATACCAGTTTTCCCGGTGAACAGCCACACCGTGATTCCAGACAGAAGTGAACCCATCTTGGTCCTGCCCACCCTGGTTGGCCTTGCACATAAATGATCCACCTGAGTCAGTGCAGCAGCAGAATACTCAGCTGACACAAAGACACATGAGAGTTAATGAATTATTACTATTTTAAGGCTTCAAGCTTTGAAGCACGTATTGCAAATTAATTATAATTAATATATAATTCAGCACCTGAAAGGGAGATATTGTTTAAAAATATTACTAAAATCTAGGGGTTTGGCTTTGGCATTGGGAGATGGACAGAGAATAGGATGGCAGCAAGGAGACCATCACTTGAAGATCAGAAAACAAAACCACTATTAGGAACAAGAGAAGAGGTTGCTCATGTTGGCAAAATGGCCACCTGTGGTAACTTGGAAGA
>NW_024466211.1:0-857 GCF_017591425.1 Ochotona curzoniae
AAAAATAAATAAACCTTTAAAAATAAATAAAATAAAAACAGAGTCCTGCCTGTCTGGTGGTCTTAGGTAGGTAAATACTTTTTTATTTTTAATGAGGGAGGGTAAAAAACTCACAAATGCCCAAACAACGTGGTGTTGATTATATCAACTGTTTTGGAAGTGAATGACATAGGCAATATATGTCAAACATTTAAAATCTTAAGGAATAACCCATTTTTGGACCAGTAATTTTGTCTTTGGAAATCAAACCAAACAATTCCAAGTATAAAAGTCTAATCTACACAGATGTTACTTTCAGTGTTATTTACAAAAGTAAACTGCAAACACTGATTATTTCCACTAATGAGAAATGTATGTTAACTATTAAACACCTTAAAAATTAAAATCCCATGACACTTCAGTAGAATTTTGAAAAGTAACACTTAACACACACAAAAAAAAGTTTAGAAACAGCATCAAAATTGTAAACACCCACTTTTTCACTGAGCAATTCCCACTGGCAGATCTGAGAACCAGGACGGGCAGAGGCAAGAAAGGCTGGGTTGGGCCACAATGCCAGCCAATTCACACTAGAGCTGGGACTGCAGGCTGCCTAGACTAGGCTAGGCTGCAGCACCCAACAGCATGAGCTGAAACTGGGGGCAGCCCGGGCCAAGCCAGGTGGCAGCACTCACCAGTGAATGCCGAGGTGAGTTGAGCCATGCCAGTCTGGGCCTCAGCATTCACCTGTAAGCACATGTAAGACCTGGGATGGGGACTGGAGGTGGGGTGGGTAAGTCTAGCAGGGCAGTCTGCTGGACCACTGCTGCCACTGGTGAGCATGAAAGCTGGGACTGGGGACAGACCAGGCTGGGCAG
>NW_024466212.1:0-4866 GCF_017591425.1 Ochotona curzoniae
TGTTGGCAACGCCCGCGTCGCCACGTACCCCGAGCTCCAAGTCGAGCGGAGGGACTAGGGTTATGAGACAGACAAGACAGACAACACACAACACACAGTGGGTCATTCGTGTGAGGAGAATGCCAATTTATTTGAAGTCAAGCTGCATCTTTTATAGTCTGCTTGGCCCCTCCCAGGATCCTCCCAGTGATTAAGCCATACCTAAGCTCCCCGAGGACATGCAACAAGGGGAAGCAAGAAGGAGGGAGATTGCTAAGCCACACCTAAGCTCCCCCAAGGACATGCAACAAGGGGAAGCAGGAAGGAAGGAGATTGCAGTCAAGCCACAGGCTAAATGTATCAGGCCATGATTGCCCATTCTGTTACACCTTGATAAAGAAGTTAAGCTGTGGAGTTAACCCTTGGGAGACCGGGGCCTACATGTCCCCCTTTTTTGTTTTTTTTTTTTAATGGACACCCGTCTTAGGTTGTCCAGCAGTCAGTTGACGCCTTACCCGTCATGGGGAGCCCCACCCGGGGCATGTGGGATCCCTGTCTTAGGTTGGTCATCAGCTCTGCCAGATCTTACCCGTCTCTGGCTGCCCATCACACATCATGCTCAACCGAATCGAGCTCTAGGGTTTTCCACAGCTAAAGTCATCATAGTTTGTCAAATGATGACCTGCTCCCGGGCTTGTTGCCTGCATAGGTGGCAGAGAAGAGTAAACAGTACTGCAATCATGGCTGTAGCCATTAGCCCCATGGCTAAGACTCCACTCCCTTCCTTAAACATCCATGCTGCCAGTCTAATGCCATTTACAATAACTTCCCTTGACATGAGGGGAACTCGGGTCTTAACAATGTACAAGTATTGTTGAAAATACTAACAATCAAGAATCTCACAGAGCTAAAATGTTACATGTATACCACAAACAGTTTTAGCAAGAACCGGAGACCCCAACTACCTATCATCCCATCTGGCTCTTACATTTCTAAACAGAAATGGACCCCAAAAGTTCTTAGGGAAAAGGGGCGTAGTCATCTGGTCTTAGCTTCTTCCTGCTGAGTGGGGGCTGCAGTTGGGTACCAGCAGCAGTTGGGGGTCAGTCCATCTAGTGATTCCTGATGGAAGGCAGAAGTCATCAGGTGTTTGATGTACATCCTGGCACTTGAGACTTCTCTTTGTTGAAATCCTGAGTAGTAAGTCCATTTGAATTCATTTGGAACCATTCAGCTGAACAGACTTTGTAGGTCCTTAGAAAACAGAAACAGACATGCCTCTTCAAGAGCTTAATTGTGTATCCATACATTATTTCAAAAGGATTTAGGTTAGCAATTGACATTTATAAATATTCTCATCTGTAAGCCAATTAAGATAGACTACATAGCTTGCCACATAAACATACATGTATATCAGATAACACATTATAAAACAAACTGCTTTTGTAACAGCTACTTGAGAATTCTCTTAAGTGTGTTAAAATTACCAATTGTTTAGAATTACATTCTGCTTTTAATAATTTGCATAAACCATACCTAAGTTTATTATTACATTTTAGCAATGCCCCCCAATTTTTTTTTTTTTAACAGATTGAATCAGTTGTTTGTCCTACAATTAACTTTTCCAACTGAAAGATACAACCTTGGAAACATTCTTCTGACTTTGAGGCTGCTAGGGGCCCATCTAGAAATCCCAAAACCAGAAGAGTTAAGTCTATAAAATATGCCAAGAAGCGTTAAAATACCCAAACTGATTTGAACAGCGACATATCAGAAATTTTTATCACATGTAAATGATCACCCAAATATTTCAAAATAATACATAACAGAATATCCTTGAAAACACAGCTCTTATAACTTTTTAAGAATTTTACCAAATTCAAAGGTTAGAACAAGAATAGAGCTTACTGAACCTGGATAGACATTTGATAAAGTTTCCAATTAAACAGAGACTATCTAAAGTTCAATGCTTCAATTTTTTAACACCTTTCAAAATTTTAAATACAATGGCCTTAAGCAATTTTCAAACCATTTCTCCCAATTCATGGAAACACATTTTAACACAAACCGGCCTCAAAATTGGGAAAGAGAAGTTTTTTTCAAACAACCTTCTTCTGAATTGGCGATTTACCCCCATTCAAATGAAGGCAGATAAGAATCATTATAACAGGGACAAGAACAAGGTCTCAAATTCTTGGAAGGGCAGACTCCATGCATGCCCCTCCCTTGTTTTGTGGCTGGAGGGCCAGAAGCTCTTCCTTAGTTTTTTGTTTTCTTGAAGTCAAGAGAGCTGAAAAAAACTTCAATTTGGCTATTGTCTTGGGAGATTACCTAGGAATTTACTGAAGTTAGTTAACAATAAGGTGAAAATAACTTTAAAAGAGATGTTAAAACACTGTTGTTTCTCACAAGTAATCAGACTCCAACTCCATGGTCTTAAAAGCAGAATTCAGAAATCATACACATCATAACCAATTTCACTATACAATTTAAATGAATTTGTTGTTTTCCTGTAAGCCAAAATCTCATACTTCTTTGTAAATAAGAATATAAATAATTCACAATCAGGGCCAGTTTCATAATTAGGAAACATCTGATAATCCAAATTATTTTGAATGACAATTACACTACTCAAATTTTTGTCTCAATCTTTGAGAGTTCCAGGGATCCTACTAGAACTCTCAAAGTCATGAGACTTGGTTTAGAACTCTGAAGAATTTAGAGGTCTAAATGAGTTTAACTTGTTAGACTTGATCAATACCAGGACAACACTGTAAGCTGAGGATCAAACAGTAAGAAAACATCATATGAAATTTTCCCAGTGGAGGTGGGGAGTCTGGTCTGGCCAGGTCTTGTTAAATTGTTAGACCTCTCTAAAATTATTTACCAGGAGAAAAAAAGGGGGTAGGTCATCGTCCATCCCATCTTGTCTGTCAGTCATTCACACACGCACCCAATTCTGAACAAGAACAACTTAACAATTCAAGACAAAGACAGAACTGGAGAAAGAATGTTAAAACAAAATCTAGTTTTTGTCCGGACAAAAATAATAGAACACCAACAATAATGACTAAACATATGCACAAACACCAAACACATCATAACAGAGACATATAACTCTTAAACACTTTGCGATTTCCAACCTCTTCTTTGACATACTTTAACCTAGAGACATTTTATAGAACAAGTACTTAGGTTCATCTCATGCTTTAGGTTGATTCAACAGTGGACCACTCTACATCAGATTATTTTTGTTAAATTAAGTTACAGAACACGTGTCTTTCTTTCATTTTTTTTCTTTCTTTCTTACTCTCTTTTTTTCTTTTTTTCTTTTATTTTGAATCTACCTTGCTTGAATTGCTTAACTCTCTGGTCAGCCTGTTCTGACCAACAGCGTTCCCCATTTTATGTAGAAGTTCTTCAAGCTCGGTGTTCAGTTTATCCTGGGAGAAGGCTGAACCCATTTTATTGTCCTTTTCGCCGGATAAATTAAGCACCAAGACCTAACCATACTTCAAAATAAATCTAAAACCTAACTATGCCTCAAAATAAATCTAAAACATTAACTATATTTCAAAATAAATCTTAAACCTACCTATATTTCAAAATAAAACTCCCTTTCCTACCAGTTTAGGAAAGACTTACAATACGTCCCACTTACCTGCTGGCCAGCCTCCCGGGACGACCCTTCGTCGTATCCTCTTTCTCGATCTCGGTGGGACCTCCATTTGTTGGCAACGCCCGCGTCGCCACGTACCCCGAGCTCCAAGTCGAGCGGAGGGACTAGGGTTATGAGACAGACAAGACAGACAACACACAACACACAGTGGGTCATTCGTGTGAGGAGAATGCCAATTTATTTGAAGTCAAGCTGCATCTTTTATAGTCTGCTTGGCCCCTCCCAGGATCCTCCCAGTGATTAAGCCATACCTAAGCTCCCCCGAGGACATGCAACAAGGGGAAGCAAGAAGGAGGGAGATTGCTAAGCCACACCTAAGCTCCCCCAAGGACATGCAACAAGGGGAAGCAGGAAGGAAGGAGATTGCAGTCAAGCCACAGGCTAAATGTATCAGGCCATGATTGCCCATTCTGTTACACCTTGATAAAGAAGTTAAGCTGTGGAGTTAACCCTTGGGAGACCGGGGCCTACATAAATCAATGGCATTATAAATTTCTTTTTTATTCTTCCTGTTGTTGATTTTGTTTGTGGCTTTTCATTTAAGGGGATGTATAAGTAACTGTGTAATAGAGACTATCAGATCCATATATGAGGATTCAAGGCAGTGTGCATCTCTAATTCCAGATCAAAGATGGACTCCCAATGAAACTGTAAACTATATCATGACAATAGGATGCTGGACTCTCTGCCATTGTCCATGCTCGCAATGATGGACATATGACTGTTATTAAGAGCTATACTATTATAATAATATAGGGGAACTCAGTGAGGGTGGTAGGGGACTTGCATAGGGGGTAAGGGAAATCCAGTGTCTATGAAACTGTCATAAAACTCTGATAATAATAAAATGAAACAAGATAAAATCATCCAAGCAAACACTTATAGGAAAATTTTTAAAATAATATGAAATGTTAACCCAGCTACATAAGTTTTAGCTTCATATGTGTGCATACAGTTTTTTGAATGCACTATTCATCCACAGGGTTCTGGTAACCAATTCCTGATGTATACTGAAGGCATGCCCAATCTGTTTATTGTCATGTGTTTTTGCTTCTTTGAAACTTCATATATTATTATTATATTGGAATGAATGTAATTAGAGCTCTTGCATTCATATTTTCCTAAAATAGATTTTTGTCCAATGACATAGCTCCTGTGATTCTTGCAAATTCAGAAATCTCAATTTAAACATGACAAACTGCCTTCAT
>NW_024466213.1:0-5767 GCF_017591425.1 Ochotona curzoniae
CTATCGGGGGTCCTCCCGTCCCGCGGAAGAAATCACCCGACACTTGAGAGTCTTCAAGGCGCCTTTTTTTCTGATCTTCCGTTCCGTCCGTTAACTCCGTTGTGACCGTTATGACCGTTATGACCGTTACGCTCCAGCCCCTCCCCCGCCAAGCCCCCCGCTTAACTGTCAAACTTGACCAATCAACTTAAAGAGAACCAAGGCACACCAATCAGGGCAAAGGGCCAATCACAGGGCAGGAAATGGTCAGTGCCCCCAACAGCTCCCCCTTCTTGTTTTATTAAGCAAGGGACCGTGCCTGTCTTAGGTGTTCCGAGTTCAGGCTCCCCTTACCCATCATGGGCTAACCACGTGGCTAGGAACGTGGCACCTGTCTTAGGTTGGTGAAGCCATATCGGATACTTACCCGTCTCTGGCTACCGGTCCAGCATGCCTAGCCAGACTTTTAGGGATTATCTGTTGTGAAGGGCAAGCACAGCTTGCACTAGCAGCTGCTGTTACTGCTGCTGACGCTGTGCTCAAGGATGAAGCATCCACAGACCCCAAAGAATGATATAAGGCCCAGGGCTACTATACCAGCCCATTGGTGTGCAAAGGAAAGATCCTTTAGTATGCAATTTGTCCATTGCTTTACTGTGGCAATCTCTACTTTTATGCTATTTATGGCTATAATTTGGGATCTTAGTTCCTATGTCAAATTATCGAATCATATGGACCAGCTTCCACTAGGGGATAGCATAGCGGATAATTCTCTGGACAAATTCAGTGCTCGGGAACCATTGGTGACAATAGAGGGAGAAACACACATTCCAGGTAGACAAAGCACACAGGAGGTCCCCATATGATGGAAATAAGTTGTGGAATGCGTACCAGCACCACAGTGCCAGAGCCATTCCAACACTGGTTAAGGGCTCACTTAACTACAGAGCAATTAACAATAAACATAAATGGAGCTTGTACACATACATAAATAGCATTATAGATAACATAACAACTGCAATTAACTTTAACATTTTCTTCCCATATTCTAGAACTACTACTACTATAATTACAATTTCTTATCACTACCTTATCAATAAATGCAAAAGCTGATATATCTGAACACCCACCCCTATTAGTGCAAAGTACCCAGACATTCCAAGACTGAGCAGAAACAGATTGAACAGGGTTACCATATATATAGTTATACCCCACAAAGGCACAATTTGAACAGGTAGGAAATAAATTGGTCACAGCAAGATCAGGTGCTACTCTTCTAGGAGTCACAGTACTTTGACAGCAGTCCATTCTGGGGGCCATTTCCAAGGCCCTAGACAGCGAGTCAATATTTGCTGCACACCTTTTATGGTGCAGTTTTAGCTGGAGATTCTGGTTGTCTCCTCTCGGTATCTGAATGAACATCAGGCTGGTCAGCATCCACCACGTCCACAGGTTCATCTTGCTCCGGCTTTCTTATCACTCGCGTCAAACGTTCTGGCACCCACACCGGTCCATCAGAATCCTGCGGAAAAACACAAACCGCTCCTCGCGTCCGTCGTAAGACAGGATGCGGGCCCATCCATTGTTTTGTTAAAACATCCTTCCACATCACCCAATCTTTGCAGGGGCCTGCGCCAACAGTGTGGCGTTCGGCAGCAGAATGGCCATCCAAATCCAGAATCAAAAAGTTAAAAATATAAGTAACTAAAGCCAATTGATGTTTAGGACTTTTGGGATATAGGGTGGCTCCTACTCCCCCTTTTTGTTTTATTAATAATGCTTTGAGAGTTGCATGGGCACGCTCTACCACAGCCTGGCCTGTGGGATTATATGGGATGCCAGTAGAGTGTTTAATTGCAAATTCAGAACAAAATTTATCAAATGCTTTGGCTGCATAGGCAGGTCCATTATCAGTCTTATAACACTGGGGGACTCCCCAGGCTGCAAAAGCCTGAAGGCAGTGAGATATAACATCTTGAACCTTTTCCCCTGTATGAGCTGAGGCATAAAGAACTCCAGAGCAGGTATCAATAGAGACATGAACAAAAGAAAGGCAACCAAAACTGGGAACATGGGTAACATCCATCTGCCATATATGATTAGACATAAGACCACAGGGATTAACCCCAAAGCAAGGCTGGGATAAAAATGGGACACAATTTTGGCATTGTCTAATAATAGTGCGGGCAGCATCCCGAGAGATTGGGAAGCGCTTTACCAAGGTTTGTGCGCTAACATGCCACCGTTGGTGAAAGCGCTTTGCCTCTTCCTCCACGGAAAATGCTAAGAGGAATCTAGAAGCAGAGTCAGCCTTGTCATTGCCTTGGGCTAAAGATCCAGGCAAGTTGGAATGTGCCCGAATAAAGCCCACATAAAGAGGATTGGTCCGGGATAATAACAATTGTCGGACTTGAAACAGGGCCTCATGCACTGTAGAGCGAGGTAAAATATATTCTACCATCTCAAGGCGTTTGATAGCATTCACCACGTATAAGCTGTCAGAAAGAATGTTCAGGGGCTCAGGCACTAACCGCAAGGCCAAAGCAACGGCGGCCAATTCTGCAGTTTGTGGAGAAGAGGAAGCAACCGCAATTGGGAAAATTTGGGTATCCAAGACAACTGCCCCTGTACCACCTTTAGCCCCATCTGTAAAAGCAAGCTGCGCTCCACTAATGGGACGCTCCTTAACCACCTTGGGAAAGCACAATGGGACTTCTTTGCAAAACTGCACCCATGGATGGGATGGATAATGCGTATCAAATTGCAAAGAAAAGCAGGATAGCAAAATGGCCCAAATATCTACCGTTTGGCATAGACTGGCAACTATTTCTCTAGAATAAGGGGTAACACATAAGCTAGGATAAACACCAAAGGCTTCTCGGGCTCTCTCCACTGCTTTAAGAATCACTTGTCCCATAAGTTCAGGGAAGGTGGCAAGCACTTTGGAGGGTTGCATGGGTAAATAGATCCAGACTAAAGGCCCCCCCTGCCATAGCAGCGCAGCAGGAATACTTTCAGGTATAATCAGAACAGACAATGGTTGTGAAGGATCACAACGCTCAACCTGAGCTTCTTGGAGTCTACTCTGGACCAATTCAAGGGCCTTGCGTCCCTCCAAAGTAAGCTCTCGGGGTGAATCTAATGCGGGGTTTCCATGAAGTATAGAAAACAGGGGCTCTAAATCTTTGGTAGTAATACGAAGATATGGTCTGATCCAATTAATATGTCCCAATACCTGCTGGAAATCATTAAGAGTCTTTAAACCATCCATTCTTGATTTTTTTTTTTTTTTTTTTTTTTTTTGCGTTTCCATAAGACTTTCTCACCTTCCTGTATACGTCCTCTGAATTTATCAGTGCCATCAGTCAGGCAAGACTTAATCAATGTCCAGAACCTGACCATTCCTGGAGAGAGGGGCTCCTGCCGTTCTGCCCTAGCTAAGTCTCTGCCTAAGTGTTCCCATTGTGGCAGGATCAAAAAGTCCTCCTTCAGAAACCACAGCACAATCCTCTGCACAGTTTGCAAAAACAATAGCACTGTCAGCAGTTTCTGCAATAAAGGTTGCATGTGCACTGAAAAAGTTAAATTGGCCATATTTTTAACATCTCTGATCGCCGCTAACCTGCAAACTTGACCGATTGTCAAATCGCGAAATTGATCGTTAACCGCGAACTTGAATGGGCGCTAGATCGCAATCCTGAATGGCGGCAAACCGCGACCCTGAATGGTGGTAAACCGCGATCGTGAATGGCGGCGAACCGCAATCCTGAATGGCGGCAAACCCAGCTTTAATGGTCGCTACCCGCAAACTGGACTAACTCGACTCGTCGCTACCTGCGAACTTGACTAACTCGACTCGTCGCTACCCTGCGAACTTGGCTAACTCGACTCGTCGCTACCCTGCGAACTTGGCTCGTCGCTAATCCGCGAACTTGACGTGCACGTCCCCGCTGCTATCAGCGGCTCCCTGAGGTAACCTGAAACCTCAGCTTAAATGGGCCCCCCGCTGCTGCGGCTTCCTGAGCAAAAAGCTCAGTTGTAAACTAATTCCCCGCTCTAAGCGGCTCCCTGAGCGATCTGCTCAGCTTACCTTCCTGGCGTTCACCAGCTGACTTCTATCGATTCACAGCGCCAGTTATCTTCTTTCTATCCGAGTCACAGCACCAGGTATCGGGGGTCCTCCCGTCCCGCGGAAGAAATCACCCGACACTTGAGAGAGTCTCCAAGGCGCCTTTTATTCTGATCTTCCGTTCCGTCCGTTAACTCCGTTGAGACCGTTATGACCGTTATGACCGTTACGCTCCAGCCCCTCCCCCGACAAGCCCCCCGCTTAACTGTCAAACTTGACCAATCAACTTAAAGAGAACCAAGGCACACCAATCAGGGCAAAGGGCCAATCACAGGGCAGGAAATGGTCAGTGCCCCCAACACCCTCCCCCCCACCCCGCCGCCCCAAAATCATAGTTTCAATAGAAACAGAAATTCCCAGGAATGAGAAGAGCAAAGCGCATTAGCTGCCCAGAGCCTTGGGGCTGGGAGCGTAAGCTGAGGCCCTATTTGCATTTTTTCCATTAACAAGCTCACTTGCCTGGGGAGATCATTTGAGAGGGAAATCTTTGCATATTTTACTTAAAAGCACACTGAGCTAGGCGGGTAACAATGCGTACAGTGGTGATTAGATGATGCCTGCAGGGAGCAGGGGTGGGGTCCTTTCCCTCTGCCATCCTTCAGCCGGCCTCCTCTCCCTAGTCCTGGGAACCAATCTCCTTAAAGGAACCACCTGCTAAGGCAGGTTGAGGCTCCAGACTCAGTAACTCTTGATCTTGCACTCACTAGGAAGCAACTCAAGAGAGAAGAGGAGTCCCTGTAACAGGCTGGGGCTGGAAGAAGAATAAAGGGGACAGGATCACAAAGAAGGCACCACAAAGCCTTGGGACCCTGCACTCATGTGGGAGACCCAGAAGAAGCTCCTGGCTCCTGGCTTTGGATAGGCTTAGCTCTGGACATTGCAGCCACTTGGGGAGTGAACCAGCAGATAGAAGATCTTTCTCTCTGTCTCTCCTCTCTCTGTAAATCTGCCTTTCCAATAAAAAAAAATAATAATAATAAATCTTAGGTCTGACGTGATGACCTAGTGGCTAAAGCCTCACTTTGCAGGTGCCAGGATCCCATATGGGTGCCAGTTTGTGTCCTGACTGCTTCACTTCCTCCCCAGCTCCCTGCTGGTGGCTTGGGAAAGCATTAGAGAATGGCCCAAGTCGTTGAGACTCTGCACCTGTGTGGGAGATCTGGAAGAAGTGCCTGGCTCCTGGCTTTGGATAAGGTCAGCTTTAGCCATTGTAGCCATTTGGGGAGTGAACCAGCCAACAGAAGATCTTTGTATCTCCTGCTCTCTGTAAATTTGCCTTTCCAATAAAAATAATCTAAAGTAAATAAATAAATAGATCTAAAGAGAGAAGGAAGGAAGGAAGGAAGGAAGGAAGGAAGGAAGGAAGGAAGGAAGGAAGAAAAGGTAACAGAGTCCAAAGCTGACAGTAGCCCTAGAGCTCTAAGTGTGTGTGTTGAAGGGAGAGGGGGTAAATATCACCCGTAAAAATTAATCTGGTTGTCTCAATCGTCGGGTAGACAGTGCTAATACTGGCATTTCATGTCTAAAGGACAAAGACACTAAATTGGAACCCTATGCTGCCTAGGACAGTCTCGCCTAAAGAAGTACCCAAATGCCAAAAGTTGCTCCTATTGAGCCAGTCCCTGCTGCACATGGGCAGGCGTGTGCTGCCTGGAACCT
>NW_024466214.1:0-63365 GCF_017591425.1 Ochotona curzoniae
TTTTTTTTTTTTTTTTTACTTTTGTCTTTTTTTTTTTTTTTTAATTTTGACAATCCTTACAAATTTAATTGGGGTAAAAAAAGGTTCAAGGTCTAAAGGGGGATATAGAGGAAGAAGCCCCCTCCAGTTTCCCGCCCGCCCCAAGTCCCGGATGTGGGGCATGCTCTGGGATACTCGATCAAATGGTTCCAATAGTTCACCATTCATGGGTCGCTGCCAGTCTCGCCACTCCAAGCACAATGTGGTCATTGAAGAGTCCATTGATTGACACAGTCCCTTCCAGAGTCTCCATTTGCCCAGTTTTTTGCTGCCAACAGATAGCTGAGGTTGTTGCTTGACTTGTCCTATCTTTCCTTGGTTAGGACTCTGGGTCCAGTGTCTCGAATGGGGAGATCCTCGAAGAAATTTTGAGGTATTCCCAGTCCAGATTCCTGCATGTTCTAGTAGCATAGGGCCCGGCACAGTCCATTGTCCCATTCAGCTGGTGGTTGCAGTTGCTGGGTCGGCTCTGTCTCCACCCATGTCCTCTTGCAGTCCCGCCTGGTTCCGCCCTGGACGCACTTGTCCCTCGCACGTACCAGTAGGAGTTGCAGCCCAGTCAGGGCGGCCCACAGTAACCTCAACCAGGCCCACCCCCTACCCTGGCTTGCCAGTATATATGGCATGCTAGCCCAGTCTGTCCCAAATACCCTTCTGTTCGTATACTTGCCAACAGGTGTTGCGACCTGTTTCCATCCAACCATCTCCTTCTACCGTCCCTAACGGATATTGTTGGGTGTCTGTCTAGTCACCCCATCCCCTGTCCTAGTTCCCATGCCCTCCTGTGGAAGGTGTTAACCCACGAGGGAGGAGCCCACTATTTCCCTCCCAGGTCGCTCCCATTCCAGTTGTGCCCTCTCGAGTTGGCCCTGTGGTTCAACTCAACGTGTCTAGCCCTTTGTACCAGCTTCCGCCAGTTGATGCTACAGCTAAGCCCCAACAACCCTCACCAACTCTGATTGTAGCTTGCACCAGTGGTAATAGTCAGCCCAGCCTGGTTTTCACCCAATCTGGTCCACATGGGGTGCACAGGTGCTGTGTCCCTGCCTGGTCTGGCCTACCCCCCACCCAGCTCACGCTCCTCAGTGCAAGTTGCTGTTCAGCTAGGGAACCTACCCTTATTCCCCTGTCAGCTCTGCCTCCTCCTTTGCTGGTTCTCACGTGTGTTGGTTGGGTGCTGCGGCTGTATCCGGCTCAGGCTACCTCACCTTGGCATTCTAACTTGTGTGTTGCTTTTGTCACGACCGGACCTGGTTCGACCCACACTCTGTTCTGGCGATCAGATTTACCAGTGGATGACATGAACAGATTCAGCCTGGTCTGCCCCCAACCCATGCCAAATGCATGCCAGTGGGACACTTTCTATGACCTCTTGGCTGTAGCCTTCCATGTTCCTTGCGCTGACCTGCTGGGTCTGTGTCCTGCCAGAGGAATTGCCTGAGCTCCTCCATCAGAACCCCTCCATGTGCCAGGTTTCGCGCTTATCAGTGGGTCCATGTGCCAGTTCGCCTCTTGTCCTAGCAGGAACAGTGGCTTTTCCTAACTGGCCATCATCCCGTTCTGGTTCTTGCTGTAGAGTGTTTCAGCCCAGCTACGGTCGTCCATGCCCTCATATAGCTCGTATATGGCTCAGTTGAGGTTGGGACCTAGCCTAGTCCGTCCCACATCCGCCCTGGTACTCCAAAGCACCAGAAGGTGTTACTGTCTGGCCCAGCCCGGTACATCTTTTTCCAATCCACATTAATGCCAGGGGAGACGACAGCTGTATCCAGACCCTGCCGCAGCCCCATCCACCTGTCATGACCACTGCCTTAGAACCTGTGGCTCAACTCTGTGCTTAATGTGGACCAGTTGCAGCCAAAACCAAGCTGGCATGACCTGTGTTGCACCCTGTGTTCCAGTCATGCTAGTGGACTAAGGTTTGCTTAGTACGAACATTCAGCTCTCAGTCCCACACTTACAATAAGGTTTCATGTCCCGGTTCTGGGGAATCACCAGAAATTAGTGTCTCACCTACGCTAACGCTGGTCTTACTTTAGGGTGTCCCAAAGCAGCTATTTCATATCATCAAAACCCCAGAGCTTGCCGCTGGGTGGCCAGAAGGCAGAGCCTGGCACCACTTGGTGCACTGGCCGCCCAAGGCCGGGGTCTCTGCCCCCGTCTTGCAACAAGGGTTGTGGCTGAGAGCCCGGCAGGGTTCCATCCGGCAGAGGCACCCCCCATCGAGAGCCACTTCGATGAAGGTTTGAACCCGCCCCTTGTCCTGAGACTCGACCCGCCCAGCCTGTCCTGCCGCCAGCTTTTGGCTGGCGGGGACAGGGGAGAGCCAGGATTTCACCCCCAGCCCCCCGCCAGCCCCCGCGGGTACTCACCCGCGAGGGGGCTTAGGTGCTCCTGGGCCAGGAGAAGGCCGGGGTCCATATTTAGGATTCTTATGTGTTCTTGAAGAAGCTACCTTTTTATCATTACTAGTGTTTTTTCTCTACCTCTGATAATTTTCTTTCTTTTTTAAAAAATTTATGTGTTCATTTATTTTAAAGACAGTGACAGAGAAAGGTCTTCCATCTGCTGGATCATTCCCCATATAGCTATAATTGCCAGGATGGGCCACACTGAAGCCAGGAATCAGGCGTCCCATCCCACATGCCTGGTGGGAACTCAAGCCCTTGAGTCATCATGTGCTGCTTTCCAGGCACATCAGCCGGGAACTGAATGGGAAACAGAGGAGCCAGGACTTGAATTGGATGTGGGTGTCTCAGGCAGCGGCCTAACCTATTGTGTCACACCACCAGCTCCCCCTTTTTTACTCTTGGGTCTACTTTGTCTGAATTAACACAGCTATTCCTGCTTTCTTTTAATTATTTTTTCAAAGTATATAATTTAACATCTCTTATTGTCAATTTACCTGTATCATTATAGTAGAAGTGAATTTCTTTAGACAGCATATAGGTGGCTCATGCTTTTTGAAAATTAATCTATGTGCTATGGTAGATAATGCTGCCACCTGTGATGGATGAGGTTTATGTCTTGCTTCTTCCACTTCCAATCCAGTCCCTGCTGCTAGTGACCTGGGAAGAGCAGTGGAAGACAGCCTAAGTGTTTGGGTCTCTGACCCTTACTTGGAAGACCTGAATGAAGTTCCTGGCTCTGGCCTGGGGTGGTCAACCAGCAGATGGAATTTCTCTCTCCCTGCCTTCCTGACTTTCAAATATAAAAATAAATAAATCTTTAAAGTTAACCTATGCTATCAATTTTCAGTTTTTAAAAACTTATTTAAAAGTTTTGCCTTTTTTACATTAAGATTGCACTTAATGTAATCATGTGTTAGTGATTACTTTTTATTTTTATTTTGCTTCTTTTTAAAAGATTTGTTTTTATTTAAAAAACATATTTATACAGAGAAGAAGAGACACAGAGAGAGTGATCTCCCATCAGCTCCTATTTCACTTCCCAGATGACCATAATGGCTGGATCCCAGAGCCAGGAGCTTCTTTTGGGTCTCCCATATGGGTGCAGGGTCCCAAGGCTTTAGGGACCCTGTTGCTTTCCCAGGCCATTACACTGGCCCTGTATTTTTTTTAAAATTTCTTTAATTTTAAAAAAAGATTTATTTCTTTTATTGGAAAGGTAGATGTACAGAGAGGAGGAGAGACAGAGAGGAAGATCTTCCGTTCGATTATTTACTCCCCAAGTGGCTGCAACGGCCAGTGCTGCGCCAATCTGAAGCCAAGAGCCAGGAACTTCTTTCCGGGTCTCCCATGCGGGTGCAGGGTCCCAATGCTTTGGGCGATCCTCGACTGCTTTTCCAGGCCACAAGCAGGGAGCTGGATGGGAAGTGGAGCTGTTGGGATTAGAATCGGTGACCACATGGGATCCTATTGTGTTCAAGGCGAGGACTTTAACCATTATGCTATCGTGCCAGGCCCATAATTCCTTTAATTTGTTAATTTTTTAATTCATCTTTTATTTTGCTTTTCCTGTCTATATGAATTTTGTAGAATTCCATTTGATTTATCTATATCACTTTTGAGTTTATCTCTTTATGTAGATTTTTTAACTTTTCTCTAATTTATCAAAATTACTGAAGTCACAGTTTATCAGTTTGTGGGATGTCCAAAATCTTATTTCCCTTTATACCTTTTACCCTTACACATTTACAATAGAATTGCCTCAATATTTTCTCTCTCTATATTAAGAACTACATCAGACATTGTTATAATATTAACCATAATTTTAAAAACTTGAAAGGAGGAGGAAAGCTTATTGTACTTATTTGTGTTTTGTTCTTTCCATTTCCATTCCTTCTTCAAATTTCTAAGATTCTATTTACAAATATTGGGTCTATATTTAGATAATTTTGTTTTGCCTAGGGACTAGCAACAGTGAGAAGCCTGACAAGTCAAGGGGAGCCAGCAAAGCCTTGGCTAAGGAGAGACCAGATCCTGGCAGGACAGTCATGTCCCAGGTAGGGAAGCAGTGGGGAGCAAACACCATGGCCTGTCCTCCTCCAGCCTTGTAACTTCCTGCTGGTGCCTCCCACCGACAGTCCAGCTACACGCCAGCTGGAGCGTCTGACACATGATATAATGCTTAGCCCAGCCTCAGGGCCAGCAACGACCGAAAATAATCCCATCAGGCATGTTAAGGATAGGCATCATATTCTGTGGGGAACCTAGCACAGGCTGAATCCCATGCTGATAGAACAGAGTTAGAAATAACTGTGTTAACATTGATGAAGACCAAGTCAGTCTTAAAAATAATCATAAGGATAAATAAAGGCAATAAAGACTGCTTTATTTCTGGATTTTCCATCTTGAAGTGTAAACATGTATTTAAATATGAATCATTCTCACTTTTTGTTAGAAGAGGGTGGCAGCATCCTTCTGATCTTAGAGCATATCACCTGTTGCTGGGATACATGATGGTGGGACATTTTCTCCCCTTGCATTTCCTTCCTCTTCTACTCCTACAAATCACAAATACTTCTGTTGCACGAAGCATTTTTTACTAGAATCTTCAGACTTGAGGAAGTTTCACGTCACAATAAATGTAAAACACAGGAACTGAAATGGCACAGATTTTTTGGTTGCAATTATCTCAGGTTTTTCACCACATTTTCCCGCAGTTGCATCCTCTGGGCAGCATGCTCACGGATGCCTGCCATGACGTCCGCATCATTGAGACCCTATCCTCCTCATCTTGAAAACATTTTATGCATTAGCACAAGAGATCATCATGATCTTCTGACCCTAGGTTGCCTTGGACGGTGCAGCAGGGAAACAGGACAGCACAGAGAGCTCTAGAAGGCTAGTTCATCTGCATGCAGCGGGCGGAAGTCCAAACTACAGTGCTATTGGACGAGGTTTGAGCCAATCAGAGAAGGGTCCTAAGCTGACACTTTGTTGCTAGCAGAAGAGTCTGTGTCAAGAGGACCTGCTGACTGGGAAGTCCCCAGGTCTGATGTAGGCTTCCCTTCACAGCTCAAGGACAGAACTGAGGGAACTTCCTGCCTTAGGACTGGAGGAAGAGAGAAGGGGCAGGGGGAGGGGAGGCCTCTGTTTACTCTGAACACTCTGCAGTTCTCAGTGGGAGCTGAGGACACTGAGGGCCCCTTCACTCTTTCTCTCTGACCATTCTCCCTTGCCCAGGTCTGAGTTTGAAGTCCCTTCTTCATGCTCTCACTGCACCAGTGGAGACTCATGTTGGGGTGGCCCTGTCATAGAACAGCGCTCCTGGAGGAAGCCCAGTGACAGTTTTGCTAGTCTGAGGTGGGGTAGAACTATGCAACTAATGCAGAGTATTGGAATAATTTAATTCATGTGCCACTAATGAAAACTTATTGTTGCCTCTTCTCTATTTCTTTCACTGGACAAACTACTTATCCCTGCTTTTAGACCCTGTTTTATATATTAAAAAATGAATTTGAATTGCGTGAATGAGAAAGGGACTGAGAAAGGAGGGAGAAGATATTTATTGCATATTATTTGGGGTTATTATTACTGTTTAGCAGGCATTTAAAAAAAGATTTATTTTATGTTTATTGCAAAGTCAGATATAAAGAGAGGAGGAGAGACAGGAAGATCTTCTATCTGCTGATTCACTCCCCAAGTGAGCACAGTAGCCAGTGCTGCGCTGATCTGAAGCCAGGAGCCAGGAGCTTCTTCCAGGTCTCCCACATGGGTGCAGAGTCCCAAGGCTTTGGGTTGTCCTTGACTGCTTTCCCAGGCCACAAGCAGGGAGCTGGATGGGAAGTGGAGCTGCCGGGATTAGAACCAGCGCCCATACAGGATCCTGGGTGCGTTCAAGCCTAGGACTTTAGCCACCAGGCCACGCCGCTGGGCCCAACATTGTGTTATTTGTTTTATATTTGCTTAGTGCAGCCTTTTAGATAGGCACCAGAGAAACATTAGAAATACTACACATGGATGCTTCTGCCTTCTGGATCTCATCTGCCTTTCTGACACTGGTTGGAAAGGTTTCATGGTTCACGATGGATTTAAACACATAAAGAGCTTATAAGAGAAAAATAAATTAACCTTTTATATACTTTCACTCACAGAGAAAAAATGTTACAGAATCTTGCATAATGAAGTATCCCTGCCAATAGAAATGGCTGTTTTTTTGTTTCACACACTGACCCAATATTTACAGCCATTATACATGACAGTAGAGAAATATTTAATTAATGTTAAACAATTCACATTGTTCTCATGTTTGCATAGAAAACGATACAAATAAAATGCATGGATAATGGTCTAGGTTTTATAAAAAGAAACCTAGGGCAAAAAGAAATTCAATCTTCATTGACTCAAGAAGCACATTAGTGGTAGAATTGCAGTTCAAAACCATCTCCCTCTAAGAACTCTGCTCTTCCCAGCACAACTCAATGGTTCTCAGTATCTAAGATGATGAATGCTTCTATGGCAACAGCTCTTTGTTTCAAAATTTTATTTATTTAAGATGGGCTAGAGAGTGGGAAAATAAGAGGGAGAAGGAGAGAGACAAAGAGGAGCCCACTTATTGGTTCACCTCCAAATGCCCTCCTGGCCTGGTTAGCCTGAAGCTGGGGAGCTAGCAACCCAAGCCAGATATCCCACAATGAGTGGTAGGAGTCAGCCACTTGAGTCATTGCCATGTCTCCCAGGGTCTGCATCAGCAGGAAGCTGGAGGAAAATAAGCCGATGAGCTCCAATATGGGACACAGATGTCCTACCCTACAGCTTAACCTCTAGGCCAAAGACCCACCTGAAAGTCAGACAAGTATCATAAAGATGTCCACTCCTAGGGGCTGGCATTGTGGCATAATGAATTACCACCTGCATCACCAGCATCCCAGATGGGCGTAGATTTGAGTCCTGGTTGTTCCTTTTCCAATCCAGCTCCTTGCTAATGTGCCTGAGAAGGCAGCAGGAGATGTCCCAGTTTTGCTTCGATCTCTACACACACACTGAAGATCTGGATGAAGCTCCTGGCTTTGGTCTGGCCCAGCCCCAGCTCTTGTGGCCATTTGGGGAGTGAGCCAGTGGATGGAACATCTCTCTCTCTCTTTTTAACTCTGCCTTAAACATAAATATATATATATATATATATATATATATATATATATATTTTTTTTTTTAAAGAGTTGTCTACTCTTGAATTCTTTTGACTTCTGGGTCTTTAACCAGTAAGGCATCCGGTCTTCAGAGGTGGACAGACATCTATAATTTGACCTAGATAGGTATTAGAGGTTCATTCGGTGCAATTTGGTGAAGACAGTGCCAGGCACTGGATTGAGAACCTTCAGAAAAACATGTCTGCCTGGAGACAGATGATGTCTCCTGTAGCTCCAGTGCTGATTGGTTCCACCCCTAGGGGCTCTCCAATCCCAACATGCCTGGATTCTTGCTTAGGTTTTTATTCCCCAAGGTAGGCAGGTCAGATCTATTAGGTGCAAGTTTTGCTAACAAACATTGCTCTATCTTTGTTCTCAAGTATGACTTGGCAGATGGCTCTGCAGCTTCAGAGTGGCCTCCAGGGAGCAGCTGTGATGGTGATCCTGATGGTGCTGGGTGCCCCAGTGGCTGAGGGCCGTGACTCTCCAGGTAAGTGCAGGGCAGCTGCTTCTGGAAACCCACTATGGGGAGAAGGCTTGCCTTGGGCTGGTGTGTGGGGAACGGTGGTCTCCATGAGCTTAGCACGTCCTCCTCATTGTAAGAACATAGCCTCCCCCACATGGGCTCAAGCCTGGGGAGTGTTACAGTGACAAGGAGAAGACATTTGTCTGTGACAGGATAAAGTGCCCAGTGGGTCAGGAAACTCAGACTTATCCTCCAAGGTCCCTCCTTACTTTATCTTTCCTAAGCAGCAGTCCTTCAGTTTGAGGCTCTGGGTCTGGAAAGTGGAGGGCGGCAGCAGTCTCTGGTTTTGAGGACCAGCAGCTTACACTCCTGACTCTGAGGGAAGGATTCAAGAAAACACACTCTTGGTACATGACTGAAGCCAAATGCTAACCAACTACTGAAAGGGAATCTCACCCTCGGGGTTCACTGACGTGGGCAAATGGCAACTTGAGTGGGATTCAGAGTCATGACTTGACGGTGGGCTGAACTGAGGACAAGAGAATAGGTGCAAAACAGGAATTTTAAAAAAGATTTATTGGAAAGTCAGATATATAGAGAGGAAGAGAGACAGAGAGGAAGATCTTCCGTCCGATGAATCACTCCCTAGGTGAGAGCAATGGCCAGTGCTGTGCTGATCCGAAGCCAGGAGCCAGGAACTTCTTCCAGGTATCCCACACGGGTGTAGGGTCCCAAGGCTTTGGGCCATCCTCGACTGCTTTCCCAGGCCACAAGCAGGGAGCTGGATGGGAAGTGGAGCTGCCGGGATTAGAAATGGCGCCCATATGGGATCCTGGCGCGTTCAAGGCGAGGACTTTAGCCGCTAGGCCATGCCGACGGCCCCTGAAAAACAGGAATATTAAGGATCAAGCCTACTAAGAAAACGCTCATTTCAGACATGAGTATCTAATATAAATGTTCAGTCTTTCAATGTGCCTAGTTGTAGGTATTATGAGACTTTATTTTTACACAATTAAACAACCACTTTCCTATAAGAACTCTGCTCTTCCCATCACAACTTAAGGCTAGCTGGCATCTAAGATAACATTAGCAGACACCAATGTGACAACCATGCAGCTACTGTTGGATGGCCTGCCCATGCCGGTCACTGGTGCAGTGTAACTAGAATCTGTGAAAGGTCAAGGCTTACGCTGGTCTCCTGATAAGGCTTCCTAACGTCACAGGAGCAAAGGAGCCTCACTCTCCAGTTTGTGGGGGTGGCAGGATCTCACCCACCTCCACCACAGAGAGCAAACCGGGATATGGCGAGAAGGGCACTAGCCCAGAGGCAGGGCGATACACGTGTCTGGACGGGCTGGGGGGCTATCGAACCTGAGACCTTTTTCGTCATTCCCTGTAGCTCCTTGGCCTCTGTGGATTCTTGAACCCGGGGCTCCTGAGAGTTAGGAAAAGTGAGCCCCGTCCCTCCCAGTGCCGGGTGCAGGTGCAATCCACCGCTCTGGGTATGGGGCGGATCCCGGGAGCCCTCGGAGGAGCGGCCGCTGGGCCCGGGAGGAGCCGACCCGGGTGCCCGGGTTCGGGAGGCGCTGGGCTGGCTGGGAACCCGAGGGGCTGTGGTCCAGCAGGGCCTGGGAGGAGCCGACTGGGGTACCCGGGTTCCAGAGGCTTGGGGCTGGCTGGGAGCCTGAGGAGATGCGGCTATGTAGGGCCCGGGAGGAGCCGACCCGGGTGCCCGGGTTCCAGAGGCTTGGGAATGGCTGCGAGCCCTCGGAGGAGCGGCCCAGCAGTGCCCGGGAGGAGCCGACCCGGGTAACCGGGTCTTGAGGCTTGGGGCTGGCTGGGAGCCCTCGGAGGAGCGGACGCAGGTCCCGGGAGGAGCCGACCCGGGTGCCCGAGTTCCAGAGGCTTGGGGCTGGCTGGGAGCCCGAGGGGCTGTGGTCCAGCAGCGCCCGGGAGGAGCAGACCCGGGTACCCGGGTTCGGGAGGCGCTGTGCTGGCTCCGGGCTGCTCTGGCCTCTGTGTCCGCCCGGCACAGCGGCCGCGGGGTCGGGGAGGAGCTGCCGAGCCGGCCGGGACTGACTGCGCCCTTGATTCCCCGCAGAGGATTTCGTGTACCAGTTTAAGGGCATGTGCTACTTCACCAACGGGACGCAGCGGGTGCGGGGTGTGGCCAGATACATCTACAACCGGGAGGAGTTTGTGCGCTTCGACAGCGACGTGGGCGAGTTCCGGGCGGTGACCGAGCTGGGCGAGCCGGACGCCAAGTACTGGAACAGCCAGCCGGACCTCCTGGAGCAGGAGCGGGCCGCGGTGGACACGGTCTGCAGACACAACTACGAGCTTGAGTTCCCTGCAATCTTGGAGCACCGAGGTGAGCGCCTGCCCCTCCGCCGAGTCTCTGCTCATGTGTGTGTGCGTGTGTGTGTGTGTGTGTGTGTGAGAGAGAGACCGGTGTGTGTGTGTGTGTGTGTGTGTGTGTGTGTGTGTGTGGCCGGTCTCGTGTGTGTGTGTGTGTGTGTGTGGTCTGTGTGAGACTGGCCTCGTGTGTGTGTGTGTGTGTGGTCTGTGTGAGACTGGCCTCGTGTGTGTGTGTGTGTGGTCTGTGTGAGACCGGCCTCGTGTGTGTGTGTGTGTGTGTGTCTGTGTATGTGTGTGTGTGTCTGTGTGGCCGGCCTTGTGTATGTGTGTGTGTGAGACCGGCCTTGTGTGTATGTGTGTGTGTGGCCGGTCTCGTGTGTGTGTGTGTGTGTGTGTGTGTGTGTGACCGGCCTCGCCGATCCGAGTCCCAGCTGTGTGGAGAGGACGCGGCGGGGACCTAGGAGAGCCCGAACCCCAGCAGCCCCGGGGTGTTTCCTGCGGAGGCGGGTTCAGCTGCCCGATGTGCCCCTACCCTTAGTTCTCTGTTCATTTCTCAGTCCCACACATTCCCGTTTCTTATCTTACACGTGCTTGCCGCCCCCTTGCTTATCTGTGCGCTGTGCCCTCTGCCGGGAGGGTGGGCATCCGCCGCGGTCCTGGGAACCACCTCACCAGGCCAGGACCCACCTGCTGAGCTCAGGCCGCTGAGACGCCCAACAGGCTCCACACAATGGACCCACGGCTGATTCACAGCCTCATGCCCCGGACCTTGAACACACTGTAGGTAATACAGTAAGGTTGTGGCATTGTATTTGGACGTTTCCTTTTCAGTTCAGTCTCCATTTCTCCTTCCGCTTTTCCGCCCTTCTGCCTTCTGTCCTTCTGCCCTGCTGGCTTTTGCTCTTCTATGCACTGGTTGAGGCTAGGTGGAAGCCAGGAGCCAGAATTGCAATGAGTCTCCCATGTTAGTGTCAGATACACTTTTACCCGAGCCATTATCTGCTGCCTCCCAGCGTGTGCAGGAAGTTGGAACTGGAATCCACACACCAGTGTATGGGATGGGGTCATCTAAAGCCGTGGCTTAACTGGTGCAACAAACTCCAATCTGATTCAGTTTAAGTGGTAGTCATGAGTCCTAGAGCTGTTGGAGGAGAGGGCTGTCACATGATGGCAGGTGGCATAAACTCAATGCATCATAGTTGATAAATAAATGTTCTTGGCTGACCATCCATTAGGCTCAAGAGATACAGAATGGTAAATAGGTTTAAAAATGGACTCCATCAGTTGCTTTTACTGTTTTACCTAGTGCTTTAAAGTAAATGCCTATTGATTTGGATCCTAGTATTTCAGAATTTGTGAATGCAAAGTCCTAGGTGAAAGTGTTTGCCAAAAACAAAAACAGCAATGATGTTGTAAGGGAGAGTTTTTACTTTTGAAAAACTCAATGAGTTATTAATTCAAAGAGCAGAAATTTCAGTAGATAGATTTAAGATGCTAAAATATTGAATGAAAATTGTCCCAGGCTTCTTTTGGTGTAGATTCTGTCTCTCTTGCTCTGGCTTTTTCTCTTTCCACCCCTTAGTATCAGCACATTAGGGTACATGTATAGAAAAATAATTATATTTATTTATTTACTTGTAAAGATTTATTTATTTCTATTTGAAATCCAGATTTACAGAGAGAGATCCTCCATCCACTGGCTCATCCTCCAAATGGCTACAATGGCTGATGCTGAGTCAATCTGAAGCCAGAAGCTTCTTTTGGTCTCCCATATGGGTGCAGGACCCAAGGACTTGAACCATCCTCCACTGTGTCCCAGGCCATAAGCAGGGAGCTAGATCAGGGCTGGAGCAGCTAGAACATGAACTGGTGCCCAAATGGGGTGCCAGTGCCACAGGCGGAGGATTAGCATGCTGTTCCATGCACAAGCTCCAATTATACTTATTTAATTATCACCTCATGATGATCACTTACCAAATTTCATTTAGATTATCTGTTCTCAGCTTTCTTGGAAAGTTGAAATTAGCATCAGCATTTTATGTGTGTTTATGTTGATATTTACTGAACACTCTGTTAACTTACAGTCACTTACCAAGTCCTGAAGCTTCCTCAGAACACTCAGCAGTACTAATGTGTAGAACTGAATGGAAGCAAAGTCTCCTGGAAGCTGTCTAGGATCAGCAGTAGCAATGTGACTGTTTTGCTGCCTATTTTCAATGTTAGAGGGGTAGAATGTATTTTCAAGGTTTGAACATTCATGATTATGGGAAGGTGCTGTACCTTCATGGGTATAACTGGTGCCTATGATGCTGGTATCCCATAAGGGCATGAGTTTGAGTCCTGGCTTCTAAACTTCTGATCCAGCTCCCTGTTAATGCGCTGGGAAAGTAGCAGAGGTTGGCTCAAGTCCTTGGATCCCTGCACCCAAGTGGGAGATCAGAAGCTCTTGACTTCTGGCTTTGGCCTGGCCCAGCCCTGGCCCTTACGGCCTCTGGGAAGTGAACCAGGGGATGGAAGATCTCTCTCTGCCTCTGCCCGCTTCTCTGTCTGCAACTGTGCCTTTCAAATACATACATGAAGTTGAGTAAAAAAAATCATGATTAATCAAAGCTTGGCTCCAGTTTTATCTGCCTTTTTACTCTTGTTTTTTTCTACACTGTGTTCTTATGCCCCTAAGCATTTACATTTTTGTTCTTTAATTATTTTTTTGTGAAAAAACTTAGGCCTTCTATATTTAATTCAAATCAGTGTAAGATAGATATATTAATCCATGTAATTGATTATGATATTAGTGAGGCTCTGGGAAAGAGAACTGAGCATGAGTTAAAAGTCAGAACTGAAAACACGCTCATTTCCAGATGGTGCTCATGATTGCCATTTATTCAGTTGCAGGGGCCACCTGCTGACCTCAGCCACTCCCAGTTATACTTACATGCTCATGTCACGCTCTCATTAATTCAAATCTGCTTCTACAATGATGTTCAATAGTTTCTATAGAGAACATATGTAATAGTGTCTTATTCCAGAAGAAAAAAAGTCATTCTTTTTTTTTTAAAAGATTTATTTTTATTTTTATTGGAAAGTCAGATTTATGAAGAGAAAGAGACAGATTTTTCACTCACTGATTGACTCCCCACCTCAATGGCTGGAGCTGAGCTGATCCAAAGCCAGAAGTCAGGAGCTTCTTCCAGGTCTCCCATGTGGGTGCAGAGTCTCAAGGCTTTGGGCCATCTTCCATTGCTTTCTCAGGCCACAAGCAGGGAGCTGGATGGGAAGAGGAGCAGCTGGGGTATGAACTGGTACTCATATGGGATCCCAGCAGATGCAAGGCAAGGACTTTAACCACTAGCCTATTGGGCCAGGCCCAAGAAAAAAGTCATTCTTAAGAGCAAGAGAACAAAGTAGTGTAGACAGCTAGGAATTAAACTCTTGAATGTTAAAAGGGGGGAAAAGAACACCAATTGTATAAAATATCCATTAATATCTAATAATTAATAACAGTAATAAATAAAAATTCGTATTCACTAGTCTATAATAGACTATAATTTCATACCAGGAGAATAAAGATATGCAGTAAGATAGTCTGAGAATAACGGGTAAGATAGATAGGGAAAAGTGTGCCATATTTGGCCATGAGCGCCAACCAAGAAAATAAAGGAATAGAAGCATGGGCAAATGGCATACATTTGAGCCAAGGGTAGAATAAAAGCTGAGAAGGGTGGATGCTCTTTGATGGAAATATGTAGGGTTTGCCCTTGATTCCCTATATTGTGAGTATTACAGGTTGAAATTACAGAATACAGCCTGCTGGAGAAGCATTCCTTGCAGGAATGATGTGATGGTCACTGTTGTCCTACTTTGTTGTGTAATTTCTCTTCCCATGTTACTGTTCATTGAATCATGACGTGCTAATGATCTCCCACCAGCAAGCAAGAGGCATAGTTATTGCATCTTCTCTACTGTGATGAACACTGGTACTAACAGAAAACTAAAACTAAAACTAAAACTAAAACTAAAACTAAAACTACTAAAAGTATCACTGTGAGAGATGACTTTCAATTTCAATACCAGTCAAGGGAAAAGGGTGTATTATTGCTTTTATTTTAAATTTTATAAATGATGTTCTATATAACTTAGTGATTTTTAATTTTATAGAGCTTCAATGTTTTCAACATAGCAACTGTCACAGTATGGTTTTTGTTTTTCCTTATTACACTGATGTTTAATACATGCCACCAAACTAATAAAAGGCAATGCTCAGATTCTAATCCAAGACTTTCCATTTTGATACCAAGGAGTAATTCTTCTCCAATGGACTTCCCATGTGCACTCACATCTCACTCAGTCTTTTCCTGTCTGTTGCTCCCTTCAGAGGTGCCTACAGTGACCATCTCCCCATCGAAGAGAGAGGTTCTGGATCGCCACAACATGTTGGTCTGCTCGGTGACAGATTTCTATCCAGGTCAGGTCAAAGTCCGGTGGTTTCGAAACAACCAGGAGGAGACAGCTGGTGTTGTGTCCACTCCCCTTATTAGGAATGGGGACTGGACCTTCCAGATCCTGGTGATGCTGGAGATGACTCCACAGCGAGGAGATGTCTACACCTGCCACGTGGAACACCCCAGCCTGGACAGTCCCATCATGGTGGAGTGGAGTAAGGAAAAGATTGTATTCTTACCACAAGACAGAGGGCAGATCTCCCTCTGGCCCATCCTGTCCATTATCCTTGGGGTCAGTGCTGAGCTGGGAATCCCAGGAGACTGGTGCACCTGCTGGCCCATGGCAGTAATGTTGGAAGATTTGCAATCTCATTATCTTTCCAGATAGAGGCAGGTCACTCTACACATTGTGACCTGCAAAGCCAGCCTTGTTAACCTTGGAGAACTATTATAGGTTGTGTATGTGCCCCTGAGGAGCAGGAATCTGCTTCCCCCTCTCTCTTGCCTACCTCCTATGTCCAGGGATATTTGCTGGTCTTTCTCTTTGTGAGAGATAGTTAGAATGCAAGACTAGGCTACCCTGGCACCTCTACTTCTTGTACCTTAGATTGAACTTGAGTCCTCAGCCAGGGACATTGCTATGTGTGGACAAACACTGATACTTGGGTTCTGCTCCCCAGGGGCACAGTCTGAATCTGCCCAGAGCAAGATGCTGAGTGGTGTTGGGGGCTTTGTGCTGGGGCTAATCTTCCTGGGACTGGGCCTTATCATCCATCGCAGGAGTCAGAAAGGTGAGGAGCACTGAGGGGTGGATAGGGGAAATGGGGAAGATGGGCTGTGCTTGAGACTCTCTGCCCCTATAGGCTGCTTCTTTGTCCCTGACTCTGAAAAGAAGTATGGCTAGAGGAGGGAGGATGGGCTGGAGGAGGTGGGCAACTTAGGGGGAGACTTTGAATCTGATTTTTTGGTTGAAAGGCAAGCCTGATAGAGAGTTGGTGGAGTTTATCCTAAGACTTTCTTACAGTCACTTTTATCTAACTACATCCATTCAAAAATCTTTCCCCATTGAGAGGGACATCAGCTTTTATTTTCATTTATTTTGGAAGATTTTAGTTTAGGATGGTTAAGGTCTTATGGAACAATAATAGGGTGAAAATATAACTCTCGGAGTTACAGTTCTTATTTTTCTTTGGAGTAGGAGTGGTTGTTTGCTTAATGAGAATTTTCTCTATGTACCTTCCTTTTGTAGGACCTCGTGGACCTTCACCAGCAGGTAAATATCATCCCTGGTCCAGTGGGTGACAGGAGTGTGAGTATAAGAGAAAAGGGCATGAAGTAGGTATATCTGGGCTCAATGGTCTCAATTCATAGCTTGCTCTGCTGTGGTGATCAAGATTTGGGAGAGAAACTTGCAAGTTTCTGTAAAAAGTTGCAAAGGTTGTTCTAGAGAATCAAACCACAGCTTTCTGGGATCTTTCTATGAACTTGAGACAAAGCCACTTCTTGGGTGTTAGGACACAGAGTGATGCCCACTTTGAGTCACTGGTTGCTACTGTCTGTAGACTTTTATCAGTGAACCACTTAGTGATGGTGAGTTACTAGAGGGTGAATTATCATGTACTTCAGCCAAAAGATTGAATCTTTCCTTTTTCTATGTAAAAGAAACATCTGTTCTACTCCATTGCACCTACATCAGCTGAAGTTCCATGTATTCTTTAGCTGATTTCAGCTTCACATAGATCCTGAGGGAGGTGATGACGACATGCTTTGGGCTTTAGGTTTTTCCAAGGCAGGACCTGCAGGGAGAGGAGAGGGAACATCTATCCGGGGGTGTGTGCTGATCATCCTCCATCTCTTCTACAGGGCTCCTGCACTGACACCTAAGGACGTTTTGACTTGGATTGATTATTTCTCTAATGCCTGCCTTCCTGGCCTGGCCTGTAACTCCCTGTTGCTTCAGTTAACATGTCGCCCTCTGAAATCATAGGTCTACTGTGATGCTGTTGTAGCTGCCAGCTCATCTCCTGTGACCCCTCCCTAAGGATCTGGTTATGACTCAGCTTCCTGTGCTGACCCTGAGTCTCTGTGTGCTCTCAGCTGTGACTACTCAATCCTAAAGGTTTCTCTTGTTCCATTCCGCACTCCCACAGATTGCTTGAGAGAGGTAGATCAAAACCATTTGCCTGTATTTGGGATTTATTTTGTAATTAAATATGATTATGAGTTATTTGTATCGTAAGCCTCTTAATTGGGTGGGTTCAGGAAGCTGCTACAAGAATAAAGGAAGAGATTTTGAAGCAACTAGACCATCCTGTGGATAGGAGTTATTTCTTGAAAGAGCTACTGTATAAGGGTAGACAAAAGAGAAAGAAATCAGTTTAGCTGTCACGCCGTTCATGGCTTTTATTATGAAGTTCAAAGAAACGACAATCTATCTGTCAGTCTGGTGACTTGTGCATGGAAGCATGTGTACATACTTAGGTACATACATAGTGACCTCTGGTGCCACAGAGAACCCAAATATTTCAAGTATAGCCTGGAAAGTCACATTGGCAGAGACCATTTTTTATTTTTTAGAAAGTTGAATGAGAAATTAAAATATATGTTATTCTTAGCAGGATAGTAAAAGTCAACTTAAACTTACTTTACTTGTGTAATAGGAAGTCTGGGTTAATCAGGTTTCAGAAATAGATTGAGATATTTATATTCAGCTCTGCTTTCTCTTTATCTCCATGTACTTTTCTCTCTTTTTCTGTGCCTTTTTGTCCCTCCATATTTCTTAGGTTTTTTTTCTGCTTATTTTTATGTCTTTCTCTTTGTCTCATTTGTCGTGTCCCTAGTTTTCACTGCATTTCTGTTTCTAGTATCTAGTAGATATCTAGTGGTACCTTTGTCACTATTAATCTGTAGTTATGTTTATGTTTCATTTTTTTCACATTTTATTATTATTGCTATCATTTTATGACACAGTTCCATATTCCCTTATCCCCTCCCCAATTCCTTCTCCCCCGTTTCATTTTGGAAGTCTAATTTGTGCATTTCTCTTTTTAGTCACCTCACTTCATCTCTCTATATATGTGTCCCTCTCTTTTGTGTGTTTCTGTCATGTTTGTCAGAATTTGAAGCATGTTGGCAAAGATTCTGATTGGCCAATCCTGGGTCACATGAAGACTTTTTAATAACACCATGTTATAGATGGATGCATGTTATAGATGGATCCACCCCTATATCAGAAGTAGGGACTCAGTTTCCAGCTCCTGGTGATGCTGCAGACATCTGCTTCTTTGGCATGGAGCACCTCAGCCTCCAGAGCCCCACCACCATGGACTGGTAGAAAGGAAAGTGTGAATCTTTACATCATGAACGTCACAAGACAAAGAACAGTTTTGTGGTTCCTCAATATTGGTACCTGTTTATAGCCATCCTGCCCCTTAATTCTTGCACAATCACCTTTCCATCTAGTATAGGAGACAGAGCTTCCTTTGTCTGTGGACATAGTGTCTTGTTGGTTCTTGAAGACACTCTCTCCAGGGAGTTAAATCATGACACCCTGTGGATCCAGCACTGAAAGGTGATCTCCATCTCAGTCTTTGTTTCATCTCTGAGATAAGTGGCTTGGAGCTTATCTGGGGTTAGGGAAGGCTGGGTCCAGAAGGAGCAGAAATCATGCTCATGTTCTCATACTCATTGGGCTGAGGAGCTTGTGTAGGTTCTTCCTGATCTCAGACAAAGATACAGTAAAGAACCAGTTTTCCTTGGAATCTTTGCTTCCTGCACTCAAGGCTTTAATGTTGGTCATTAGATGGGTTGGTTGTGGGATAGATATTTGAACTTCTTCTATCTGTGGCCATAGGTTGATCTTGCCCAGAGCAATACCCTGAGTCAGAAGTTTTGTGCTGGTTTTGTCTTCTTTCTCAGGGTGAGCGTTGTCTTTTAGCATAAGGATCAACAGAGAATGATATCCTTAGGAATGGGAAGGATTTATGATAGGTTATGATAGGTTATCCAAGACTTTCATTTCTATATGTAGCTTTTTGCCTCTTTGTAAAAATATTGCTTCTTTTATTTATTTGAGACAACCAGAGAACTTTTATCTGTTGCTTCACTCTCCAAATGCCCATAGCAGCTGGGGCTGGGCAAGGTTCAAGTCAGAAGCTGAGACCCCAATATTGTTTTCCCACATAGGTGACAAGAGACCAAAGTACTTGATCCATCACTTATGCCTACAAGGGTGAATATTAACAAAAACTTAAAATTGGGTAAGAGCTGGAATTTGAACCTAGAAATTCCCATACAGGATACAGACATCTTAATCACAGCACCAAATCCTTGCTCCATCTCTTTGCTTTTGTTCCTGCAAAGAAGGCTACAAAGTTCAGAGTTAAATTATATGGATATTGAAATCATATTTTTAAAATTGAAATTAATCCCAATTACTAAGGTGGTTATGGAATATACTTTAGCATATTCTTTCAATTTGACGTTGTGACACTGTTCCCAAGTAGGCAAGATTGTGCTTTAAAGAGAAGGTCAGGGGCCTGGTGCAGTAGCCTAGCGGCTAAAGTCTTCACCTTGAATGCATCAAGATCCTATATGGATGCTGGTTCTAATCCCAGCAGCCCCGCTTCCCATCCAGCTCCCTGCTTGTGGACTGGGAAAGCACTTGAGAATGGCCCAAAGACTTGGGACCCTGCGCCAACCTGGGAGACATGGAAGAAGTTCTTGACTTCTGGCTTCAGATTGACTCAGCTCCAGCCATTGCAGCTGCTTGGGGAGTGAACTATCAAATAGAAGCTCTTCCTCTCTGTATATCTGCTTTTCCAAATAAATAAATCTTAAAAAAAAAAGAGAGAGAGAAGGTCAGATTTTTCTCCTTTTTATTTCGGTGATACAGTTTTTCAAATTTTATTTTTGATGATATTTATAGTTGATTATGGTGGGAAGAGTCAAGGGTTAGAGGAAAGTGGGTAACACCATTGTTTCACATTTTTTTTTGTCTTCCTGTATCTGGAGGGAGAAGGGAGAGAAGGAGAGAAGCCACACCAGCCTCCCAACCATCCCAGGGTCTCCTGTGTGGGACATGCTCTGAGGGTACTGTTCAAGTGGTTTTGATAGTTCTGTAGCTCTGAATTGCTGTCAGTCTCACCATTCCAAGCATGACAAAATTTCTCCAGAATCCACTGGCTGCCATAGTCCACCTTAAAGACTCCATTTGCTCAGATATTCACTGCCAGTTCTTGGCTGGGGTGGATGATCTATTTGTTCTGTCCTTCATCCTCTGTTACGGTACCAGAGGTTCTCTGCAAGCTCCATTATACTATCGTATCCTCCTGTGTGTCTGATTATGCTGTCCACTGCTCTAAGCCACTGAGGAGGCTCAGCTTTGGCACATGGTCAGACCATGGAACCTGTACTTCTCTCCATGGTTGCGGTTCTGAATCCAGCAGTTCAGTTGGTAAGGAATTGCCAAAGAAGCCTCATCTGAGGCCATCCTAAACCTGATTCTTGTGGGTGCCTGCCAGTATAGTGTCTGGGACAGACTGTCACCCAAATCAGCCTATGCACATACTGGTGATTGCACTTGCTAAGTCAGTTCTGTCTCCAGCTGTTTTCTACACAAACTAATTGCAGCCCAGCCCAATCCTGCTCACCAGATACTCGGCCTTCATGTAAACCAGCAGGAGATGCAACCTAGTTGTAGTGACCCCCAATAACCCCACCAGGCCATCCCCTACCCTGGTTCCCATGCTTGCCAGTCCAGTCTGTTCCACATGCCATTTAATTCTAGTGCATGTCAATGGCTTTGAAGCCTAGTTCAACCCAAACAGCCTCACTATCCAGTTCACACACATACTGGCAGGTGTCATTCTCTGTCTAGGGTGCCTGCTCCTAGTCCTAGTTCTCATGCTCACCAGTCAGAGTTGCAGCCCAAGAGGGAGGGGCCCACTGTCTTCCTAATGGGCCCATAACCATTCCTGGAACATGGACTCTCCAGGTGGTTCTGCAGTTGAGCTTGACAGAACTGGCCCTCAGTCCCAGCATCTGCCAGCTGATACTGTGGCAAAGCCCAACCAACTCACACCCACTTTAGCTTATGTATACACCAGTAGGTACTGTCAACTCTGCCTGGCTTTCCACCTGATCCAGCTCACATGCAGGCCAACAGGTGTTGTAACCCTCCTGGCCTGGTCTGCCCCTAATCCCAGCTCTCATTCTCACCAGTTGGAGTGATGGTTCCAGCAGGGGAGTCCCACATAGCATTTCCTACTGGTTAACTCCCTCTTCCCCTGAGCCTCATGTGTGCTGGTTGGGCACTGTGGCCTAGTGTGCCCACCTCACCTTGGCATGTGACAGTGGGTACTGTAGCCTGGCCTGACCTGAGCAACCACCAGCAATGCTGGTGGGAGTTGTAGCCTAGCCCAGCCCAGCCTGCTCCCAGTCCTGGCCCTAATGTGCACTGGCTGTTTTGATATGCTGGTGAGTGCCATAACCTGGCCTGGTCTGGGATGCCTCCTGTCTTCATTGTTGTGCTCACCTGCAAGGACTGCTTCTTGACAGAGGAGTTCCTCAAGCTCCTCCATAAGAACCTCTCTCATTGCCAGATCTCACACACACCAGTGGGGTCACGGCCAGCCTGACTTAGTCCATTTCCTGTCCTAGCAGGAACAGTAAACTTTTCTGACTGGCCTACACCCAGTTCAGTTGGGTGCTATAGCCCAGCCAAACCTGGTCCAGCCAAACCTTACTGTTGGGTGCTACAGTCCAGCCAAACCTGGTCCACACCCAGACACAGCTCACACATACTTCAGCAGGGGCAGAGATGTATCCCAGCCCATCGTACACCCACCCTAGTTCTCATGAGCACCAGTGGGTGCTGGGGTCTAGAACAGCCTGGCACACACCAGACCCAGTCCATTCCTGTGCCAAGGGACACTGTATTCATGCCCAGACCAGATGGTAGCCCCCATTCTCACCCTCGTGCTTAACAGTGGGAGCCAGGGTGTCCCCTTAGCTCCCTAACCAAGACTGTTCTCAGCCACAGATCTTGTATGTGCCAGTGGTTGCTCCTGACCCAGCTCAGCATAGCCTCTTACCTGTTTTGGACTTTGCCTTCAGATGCTGCAGCCTGGACTGAGTTAGCTGGCTCCTAGTCCCAACTCTCGCTGGCCTTGTTCAGTCTGCTCCCATCCCTGGCTCATGCAAACTGGTAGGTGAGATAGTCTTGCTGATGTGACCTGCATTTCAGCCTGCTCCTGTACATGCCAGTAGGTTCAGGTTTGCTTGGTCCTGCCTGGTCCGCCCCTTTCCAAAACCAACCTACATACTTGACAATGGGTAAGCTACCTTGCCAGGCCCGCCCAACACCGAGGCCTAGACAACATGCTTATCAGCAGGAGCTATGGCCCACCAGGGGAGTTTCCCAAATTCCCCTACCAGGCCCACTCCCAGATTTAGATCTCATGTGTACACGGCATAGCCTTTGTATGAGCTGGTGGATGTTGCACACCACTTTTTAGGGTGTGTATGTGGGTGTTGCAGCCTGGACCTGCCCAGCCTGTTCCCAGCCCCTGTACCAGTGAATGTTGGTGGGTTCGAATGTCATGTTTAGTTCAGCTCATCACTACAGGGCTAGGTCCACATATCCCCCATAGAATCTATAACTGGACCTGGTTTTCTCACATGTTGGTTGGTGACATGACCCAGTCTAACATTACTCTTCCTCTATTCTGACATTCATTTTCAGGTACTGTGATCTGGCCCTGCCAGACAGGTTCCCAGCCCTAGCTTTTGTGTGGGCTGGTATGTGGTGGTCAGCAGTATTCCATGCTAATGAGCTCAGTTCTGTTCCCCCGTGTAGGCTGGTACATCGATCTGACCCATAAAGATCTTCCGGCCTCTCCCTTCCAAATTGTCAAGTCTTAGTCCCCTCATTTACTTGCAAGTACAGTGGCCTTGTCATTGGGAGTCTCTCAGTTGTCCTTCCTCACTTGCAACACAATCCTACAGTGGTCCTCCCTCCCTTGCCTCTTTCCCTATTCAACCCACAATCCTTGTGCCCAGGAGCACATGAGTTTTGCAGCCCAGCCTTCCAAAGACTGGTGGGTGGTGTGCTAGTCCAGAGCTTCACCTGCCCACCAGAGCCCCAGGATCCTGGCTCCTGTGCTGGCCTGGTGCTTTACCCTACCACACACCCAAGATCCAGACCCACTGAAGTTCTCCAGGCCTGACCCACCAGCACACCACGGCAGCATGCTGACCTGGGGCTCTCCCCTACCCGCTCATCTTGCCCAGAACCAACCACATGGGGAAATCTCCAGATTTGCTCAACCGGCCTAGACATGAGCTCCCAGGTTTCCACATGCTCCGCTGATGCTGTGCCCCTAGCCTGCCCCTGCAATCCCACATCCTTAGGCCTCCATGAACCAATGCCACCCCCAGACTTCAATGATAGTTTTATAGAGACAGCTATTTTATATATAGGTTCATTTTCTAACATAGTCTTTAATGATAATTTAATAAAAATAGTGTCTTTTTAAAAAATTTCATTTCATGACACAGTTCCATAGGCTCTGGGATTTCCCCAATCCCTCTCCATGCCCTCCCCCCATACTGATTTCCTCCATATTATTACCACAGTACAGGTCATAACCAGTCATAATGCCATCATTGCGGGCATGGACCATGCAGGGAGTCTAGCATCTTATTGTCTAGATAAATTCAACAGTTTCATTGGGAGACCATCCTTGATCTGAAAGCAGAGCTGGCAGAATTAATCATCCCCTCCAATGAAAAGCCACAACACAAATTCAACAACAGGAAGAAACATGAAAATTCACAACATCATGAAGTCAATTGACACGGTATTGAGTGAACAATCTGTTAGAAAATGCAAGTTCTTAACTACATCCTGTAACTACTTCATTGACATTTCAACTTTAGTTTATAAATAAATGGCTGCTATAAACCATAAAATGGTTATAGCCGTCTCGTGTCTTTTTTCCCCTTCATATTTATATTTAGCAGCTTATAGTATTTAAGTGTGATTTTTACTGAGCTTGTGAATTTGAGGATAGTCCAAACAGGCTTATAACTCTAACAAACCATATGTTAATGATTGAGGAGCAAAACAGTTTTAGGAGAGGTGAGCAGAGAAATCTACCTCAGTGAGGAGTAACTGATCTTTGTGACCTGTCTAGTAAGGTATATGGGAGTCAAAGCTGACTTTTTCATGTCTGGTTCTAAGCTTTCCTTATTGGTCTCTCTCTGTCTATCTGATCTAATTTTTGGGATTCTGGAGCAACCCTGGTGGTCATTGCAAGAGAGGGTGGGGAGCCAAAGTTGGAGCTAAGTAAGGACCAGAGAAGGCTCCTCTCCCAAGTCCCGAAGGATGCTGACTGATCTTCTGTTTCTGAGGACTGCTTGGGGATCCTGGCTGTTGTTCCGATGTCATTAGACCCTGTGAGGAGGGTTCTGGGCTTCTTCCATCCCATGTGGGAGATCCAATAGGGAATGGATGACGTCAGAGTTCTCGGTCTACAAGGGCACTCCAATTCCCTGTGGTCTCCTTGGCGGTTGGGATATAGTCTTTGGCGCCCATACTGATGATTGTTGGTGAGAATCCAGGAGTCTCCAGGTTTGGGATACAAGCTTCCTCCTGTCCTCTAGCACCACTCTGAGGTCCCCTCCTGTTCTGTGCATATGACCTCCTGTTAAGAGGCTCTTAGATCCCATTGTATGTCTTTATAGTTTTTGCTAATGACTAATGCAGATTCGAGTCTACTGTCTATGAGTTACATGATACAGTCTTGATAGACTATACTTAACATCATCCTCACACAGTCTAAGTAGGTGAATATTTCTCTGCTCTCCAGACCCATTGCAGAATAACACAGGATAATAAAAGCTTTTCAGCTCTTTGATATAGATCATAAGCAGTCTGTCTCTCATTGATTATTGGTTCATTGGTTACATCACAGTATCTTATTGCGTGTGATACAGGGTGTGGGAGGGTGTAATATTACAATTTACAGGTACTATTTTTAGGATTCACATAGTTTCATTTTAAATTAGTGCAAATATGTGGTATCTAACCTTTTGGGATTGGCTCATTTCCCTTAGGAAAATGGTTTCCAATTGGGACCATTGGACCACGAAGAAATGCATTTTTTTTTTAATAGCTGAGTAGTATTCCATGGAGTAGATGAACCATGGTTTTCTTACCCAGTCTACTGTTGATGGGCATTTCGGTTGCTTCCAAGTTTTTGCAATTATTGATTGTGCTGCTATGAACATAGGGGTGCATATTGGTTTTTTGTGTATTAGGTGTTTTGGATATTTTTCCAGAAGTGTTATTGCTGGGTCATATGGTGCCGGAGTCCAGCTCCAGCTGAGTTTGGAGCTCGGGAAGGGTGCGTGGAGTCGGCGATAAAGAAAGACACAGACACTTGTTGCGTGTTTGCTGCTTCCTTGCTTCTTGCTTGCTTGCTTTTTCAAGAAGAAGCTGTTCTTTTTATTTTCTTAGACACATCACAAACTTCTGCACAAACGTTTGATTTTTTATCTTTTACTTTAGAACTAAGACAGCATGCACAGATGTTCAATTAATTTTTACTTCATGGTCAACCAGGTGCTCTTAAAGATAATTCTGTAAGTTACTATAATCAGTTTCTTTAAAGCAAGCTGTTATTCATTCTTCAGAAGTGGCCACTAGGTGACAGCCTGAACTCCAAGGCCAAGGCACAGATGGTTACCTGCTAATCAGTGAAACATTCCTACTACATTTTATTTTCACAACTTCTCACTAAATGGGAGAAACACATCAAAAGGGAAAAAACATAAAGATGTAAGACAAAAAGTTTCAAACATTAAATCCCCCTACAACTGCAGCCACTACAACCTCATAAACAATCAAACAATAATCAAAAGTATATCTCTATGATGTTAATAGAATTGCCCTATATTTCCTCTAGTTAAAAGATTATGAAAGTGGCTAAAGCAACTACATTTTCTATGCTCTAAAGAGTTGCAAGGACAGGCTAACCTTTAAGGTCACAGCAACTATATTTTTGCCATAGCAGTTTCAGCTCTTACTCCCATCACTTCCATTAGTTTGTAAGATTCTTGTTAAGCCGTTTCCCAGAAGGCATGCTTTATGTCTGGGCCTGATTTCAGGGCAATGGGTAGGTACACAATAAGGTGTCCAGAAATGCCATGGGTTTAATTGTACTCCTGTGCGCAGTTAAAGGCCCACTCACTAAGACATTATCAATAACATTAACTCTTTAGCTCACAGTAGTTGCCAAAGCCATCTCACAGGGGCAAACAATGCCTCAATAGATTATAGAATTCTTAGTGGGGTGCTTGAGTGTCCATGCAAACAGGGGGTAAGACTGCATCAAGGAGGTCAGAGAGAAATCTGTTGGGCCCTGCCAAACAGCTGGAAGCTCCCCAGGCCCTGCCAAGCAGGGAGCTGTTCTCTTCACACCTTTGTGTCATCCATACCTACTGCACGGACCCCAGCAATATGGTATGCAGATTTTTAGTTGTTTGAGTGTTCTCAATACTGATTTCCACAGAGACTTTACCAACCTGCAGTCCCACAAACAGTGAAGTAGGGTTCCTTTCCCCACATCCTCGCCAGCAAGTGTTGTTGGTGTTTTTTAGTATGTGAGCCCTTCTTTCTGGCGTTAGGTGGTACCTCAGTGATATCTTAATTTAGATTTCCCTTATTGCCAGGAAGCTTCAGCATTTTTTCATATGTTTGTTTGCCATTTGGATTTGTTCCTTTGTAAAATGTCAGTCTATTTCCTGCCCATTTCTTGAGTGGTTTGGTTTGCTGTTTTGGTTGTTCTGGAGATCTTTGTATATTCTGGAGAGTAGCCCTTTATCTCCTGTGTAGTGTGCAAAGATTTTCTCCCATTCTGTGGGTTGCTGTTTTACTTTGTTGATTGTTTCTTTTGCTGTACAGAAGCTTCTTAGTTTGATGTAGTCCCATTTGTTTATTTTGGACTTGATTGCTATTGCTTTTGATGATTTTTTTTTTTTAGGAAGTCAGGGCCTACACTTAAATCTTGCAGGGTGTTTCAAATAGTTTCTTCCAAAAGTTTGAAGCTTTCTGGATATAAGTTTAGGTCTTTTATCCAGTTAGATTTGATCTTAGTGTGAAAATAGTGTCTTTTATGAGCAGGTTTGCTAACAAGGAGAAGTGAGTTTTAGGTACATAGCATGGAGGAAAATGTTGACTATACTGACTGGTAGTGAGCAGTTAGTCCTATCTTAAGTGATAAAAGCTTGCAGAAACAGTAGTGCTTATCATATCTTAAAGCTCCTATGCACTCACCAGCCTCCTCTGCTCTTACATTGTAATCACTAGGCAATGGATATCAGAAGTTGCTGTAAGACTGTCTACTTGCCTTCCTCCTACTACGTGAAAACCTGAAAACCATTCTAGAATTAATGCTTAAAACTTATTTCTTGAGTCCTTGAATGACAGTGGAACTGAATCTATTTTATTGGTTTGAAATACTAAGATTTATTTTTTACCTGGGATTAACAACCTCACTCTTCCTGACCAGTGAAGGATGTTTAACAAAAAAGTTATTATTATTTAAGATTTATCTAATTTAAAGGGGAGAGTGAAGGAGAGAGCAAGTGAGCAAGAGGGATCTTCTGTTCAGTGGTTCACTCCCCAAATGGAGATATTGGCTGGGGCTGGTCCAGAAAATCAGAAGCCCAGAGATCCTCCTGGATTTTCATGAGGGTGGCAGGGATCCTAGCACTTGAGTCATCTGATGCCTTTTCAGGCATGCTATCAAGGAGCTAGACTTAAAACTGGACTTGAAACTGGAAACAGTGTAGCTAAGACTTGAACCAGTGCTTCAGTATGGGATGTCAGTGTTACAGGTGGCATTGTGCTGTGTCACAATGCTGGCCCAAGAAAAGCACTGCAATGAAAGTTAAGAAACTGTATTTTTGGAGGGTAGCAAGGTTGTGACGGGTAGAACTTTTGCCTGCAATGCTGGCATCCCATGTGGTTTCTGATTCATTCCCATCCAGCTCCCCATTAATGCACCTGGGAAAGAAATTGGACCAAATGTTTGGGCTTCTGTATCCATGTAGGTGACTCAGGAAGTTTCTGGATTGTGGCTTTAGCCCTGGCCCAATGCTGGCTGTTGCAACCATGTGGGGGATGAAGCAGTGGATGGAAGATCTTTATCTCTTTCTCTCTAACTCTGATGTCTAAATAAATATGTAAATCTGTAAACAGTAAGGCTGTTATTTAAAAAAATTTATTTATTTGAAAGGCAGAGTTACAAAGAGAGGGAGAGGAAAAAGGTCAGTAAAGAGGGAGAGAGGAAAAAAATACATATACATAGAGAGAATGCCATCGAGAAAGAAATTGGTCTTTTCTCATCTATGTGTTTATTTCCCAAATTGGCTGCAATAGCCAGGCTGTGCCAGGTTGAAGCCAAGAGTAGCTGATAGGAGCCCAAGTGCCAAGGACATCTTCCACTGCTCTCCCAGGTACATTAGATGGGAATTGTAGCAGCAAGAACTTGAACTAGTGCCCATAGAGGATGCAGGTGTCATGACAGCTTAACCACTGTGCCATATTATCAGCCCCTAGGAGACTTCACTTTAGTTGTCCCGTCCAGCAGGACAGTCAACAGGGGTCGCAACCACCTAAGAGAGAATGAAGGGGACAAGAGACACAAAGAATGGACAGCAAGACAGGATGTCTGATCAAGCTGTCTGTTTATTGATTTTAATTGAGGGTTTTTATATTCTTCTGTAACTAAGGCTCAGGGAGGAAAAGAGAAACTAGGACGCAAGCCACGGTCTCCAGACCGATTGTTCTTGAGCAGCCACCATATCAACCATAGTAACCAACATATCAACAATAGCATAGGTAATCAGTAACAAGATGTCGGCAGGTACAGCATAAATCACATTCTGAAACAGTTGCTAGAAACACTTGAAGCTAAGCGTGTGATTAGTTTCATAACTTCTTTCCCAAGCATCTAGCCAGCCGGGGGTTTTCCACTGGCCCACAGTTCTATATTCAAAATGGCTTCAGTGTGGCTACAGTACACAGCTCCTTACACGGCTTCAGTGTGGCTATAGTACACGGCTCCTGACATTTAGTGAATATTTGTTTAGTTTTACCATAATGTGTATGACCTAAACAGTCTCCTGTAGCACATGCTGTCATGGTTCCCCCTATATTCCTGCTTTCAGAGCTGAAGTATTTATTCAGGTGCTGCCAATGTTGCCATTTGACAGCTCTCCCTTCAAATTGTACTGTGCAACAAGAGCTGTCCTCACCAATTTTAACTCTGCTTATTAGCACAAACTGTTTTCCAGTGACTGGTCAGTTTTGGGAACATTTATTCCTACAATATTTGCTCTAATTTACAACAGCTTTGAAGCACCCTCCGAAGTTGGAGTTGAGACCTTTTTAAAGTTACATCCCAGTCTAACTTCCCTCAAAGCCACTGATCAAAGACATCAAATTCACAATTCTGGGCTGGACTAATAGTAAGGTTTTCTATTCTTGTCCTTTGTATACTTAGATCCTTGATGTAGAGAAATTTTACTGAGTAAGCATCCATTCTCAAGCTTAAAATAGTATGTTAGGGCCTTGCACAACAGCCTAGTGACTAAAGTCTTTGCCTTGCATGCACCATGATCCCATATGGGCACCAATTAGTATCCTGGCTACTCCACTTCCCTTCTAGCTCCCTGCTTGTGGCCTGGGAAAGCAGTGTAGGATGGCCCAAAGCTTGAGGACCATGCCCACACGTGGGAGTCCCAGAAGAAGCTCCAGGCTCCTGGCTTCAGATTAGCCTGGCTCTGGTCATTGTGGCTACTTGGAGAGTGAACCAGGAGACAGAATATCTTTCTCTGTCTCTCCTTCTCCCCTTGTAAATCTGACTTTCCAATACATACATACATACTTACATACATACATCTTTTAAAGAAAGGGTTATGTCAATCAGAAGGTACCAATATCTGTTTGTTTTGATGTATATTAACCCAGTTGGCCTTGACTGCAAGTGACAGAACACCTTTTATGAAATAGCATTAGACAATGTGATACTATCTGTGTTGTTCTATGTTCTTTCAGGTGATAATCAGTTAGAAGGTGCCCCAAGCTAGGACACAGCAGAGTCTCAGTAAAGCAAAATCAAGTGTAGTTACAGGTTGCAGAGAGATGGAATCACTGTACACCAAAAGGGAGGTCACATGTGAGGACTACTGGAGTCAGACTTCACAAGCAGAGAGTGGAAGAATTGTTGGCAGGTGCCTTTACTGGAATCAGAGTGGCAAGCATAAGAAAAAGCAAGAGAGGACTTTGCTGGCACATTCCAATTTTGGCAGGTCATGCCCAGAGGAAGAATGGAAATTGTGGCAATGACAATTTTATCGCATTTTTGTATTTGATTACAGTCTTTGGGTATATTGAAGCCATAGAAACAAAGAGAAGAACTGCATTTTGTTTTTTTTAATAGCTGAGTAGTATTCCATGGAGTAGATGAACCAAAGCTTTCTTATCCAATCTTCTGCTGATGGGCATTTCGGTTGCTTCCATGTTTTTGCAATTACTGATTGTGCTGCAATGAACATAGGGATGCATGTTGGTTTGTCGTAAAACAGGTGTTTTGGATATATTCCTAGGAGTGCTATTGCTGGGTCATATGGTATGCAGATTTTGAGTTGTTTGAGTGTTCTCCAGACTGATTTCCATAAAGGCTGTACCAATTTGCAGCTCCACCAGCGCACAACTGGAAACTATAATGCTAAGGGAAATGAGTGAATCCCAAAAGGTTAGATACCACATGTTTGCCTTGATTTAACCTGTGATTTTTTGTTTGGTTGTTTGTTATTTTTTGAACCTGTCATTGATACTGTCTCAACCCAGATGTTTCGAAGAATGGAACTTGCATTATTTTTAACATATTGTTTACCCAATACTATGTCAATTAATTCCATAATGTTATATATTAATACTGAGGCCTTGTTGGGGCTTTTAACTGACCGGATCTTTACTCTGTTAGACCTATCTTCAGACCATAGAAGGTCTCCCCAAGAGGCCACTGAACTTATCTGGACAATAAGACGCTGAACTTTATGCTAGGCATGTGTTTGCAAGCAATGAATCTCAACTGAACTTGAACTATGGTTATGCAACAAGGTGGAGGAATCCACCATGGGGGGAGGGGTATGGGAGGGGTGGGGGGAATCCCCTGCGCCTATAAAACTGTACTACATAATACGATGTAAGCAACAATAAAAAAAAGAAAGAAAGAAAAAAAAAAGAAACAAAGAGAAGAAATAAATTTAAAAATTAAACAATGCAATATATTAGGTAAAAGAAGCATAAACTCAGGTGCAGAACATTAGACTTCTAGTTCTACTCTGTAATTCTCCCAGTCTTACGTTTTCTCATGATTGCAAGATGGCAGAAGTAACTCTGGTGTCTCTTCCTTACCTAATATACTTTAGAAATGTGGATTTTGCCTGTGTGAGAAAAAAAATCTTCTCAAAATAGAATAGGAAAGTTCTTCTTCACCACTCTGGCTATTTGATTGCCTAATCTAAAATTCCCCCTTTGCTAAGAAAAAAAAATGACTGTGCTAGAGTAAATAAGATTTACTTATGGGATTCAGGATGAAACCAGAGTCTTCATTTTTTTTTTTTAAATTTTTTTTATTGTATTTTGACAATCGTTACATAGTTAATTAGGGTAAAAAGGTTCAAGGGCTACAGGAACGTGGGTAAGACTATTATTTTTCCCATATTGTTTCCTTTATGTTTAAAGGGAGGTATTAAGGGAGAAGGCCCACCCAATTTCCCACCCTCCCCAGGCCCCAGATGTAGGGTATGCTCTGAGGTTCTTGCTCAAGTGGTTTTGATAGTTCAACAGTTATGAATTGCTGTCAATCTTGCCACTCCAAGCACTATGAGGTCTTTGAAGAATCCACTGATTGACATAGTCCATCATAGAGTCTCTGTTTGCCCTGTTTTTCACTGCCAACATATAGCTGAGATGGTTGGTTGACCTGTTTTATCTTCTATTTTTTCTTGGTTTGGGTCCTGAGTCCAGCATTTCGATTGGGGAAATCCACAAAGAAACTTTGTCTGAGGTGTTCCCAGACCAGATTCTTGTATGTACTATCAAGGACAGGGCCTGGCACCGTCCATCGCCCCGATCAGCGGGTGTTTGCAATTGCTGGGTTGGTTCTATTTTCACTCCCAACCTCCACTGGAACCAGTGGGTGTTGCAGTCTAGCCTGGTTCTGCCCAGCACATACTCGGTCTTCACATAAACCAGTGGGAGCTGCAGCCTAGTCAGAGTGACCCACAATAACCCCCACCAGGCCAGCCCCCTACCCTGGTTTGCCAGTAAGTGTAGCAGTAGTCCAGTCTGTCTCACATTCCATTTCACCCCAGCCGCTGTCCTAGTTTTATGTTCTCCCGTGGAAGTAATACCCCAAGAGGGAGGAGCCCGCTATTTCCCTTCCAGGCCTCTCCCACTTTCAGATTATGCACTCTCCAGATAGTTCTGTGAAACCAGAGTCTTTAGAAGAATAAAGCTATAAGGAAGATGTTGATACTGCAAAGATGATTGGAAATGATTGTTTTAAAGGCATCCAAAGATGTTTTTCTCAGTTGAAATGGCCTATAGTCTGAGAGTGTAACGGGCTGACTCTGAAACATGGTCTCCTTTTCAACTATGTACAACAGTGTGGGTCCTCTTGGAGGTTCACATTAAGTTTATAGACTACCCACTACTGTCCAGAAATTGAGAATAAGGGGCTTTTTTCCATAGAGCCTTAATTTTGTAGTAATAGGTTTTCTTGAAAAGAGATTCAGTATGATTGATATACAATTGTGTTTTCTGGGTTTTAAAGTCGAATTTTATTTAAACTTTTTGAATTAACATATAATACTTAAATAGTTACATAAAGTACAATGTAATATTTCTTTCTTTCTTTAAAGATTTATTTATTTTTGTTAGAAATACTGGTGTATAGAAAGGAGGACAGACAGAGAGGAAGATCTTCCATCCAATGATTCATTCCCCCAGTGGCCCCAACGGCCAGTGCTGCACTGATCCAAAACCAGGAGCCAGGAGTCTCTTCTGGGTCTCCCATGTGGGTGCAGGGTCCCAATGCTCTGGGCTGTCCTCAACTGCTTTCCCAGGCCACAAGTAGGAAGCTGGATGGGAAGCAGGGCTGCCGGGATACGAACCTGTGCCCATATGGGATCCCAGCGCATTCAAGGTGAGGACTTTAACCATTATGGTATTGCGCTGGGCCTGGAACAATGTAATATTTCAACACACATATACACAGCATAAGCCAACCATACCAGGCAGTTAGCCTTTATGTTTTAACACTTGATCTTAGCCAAAAGGCCGAGAAGTGATAGCCTTTATGTTTCTTTGTGTTTAGAGTCTATCAGCTCCTTTTATTCCAGTTCCTTATGCTGAATATAATATATTATTGTGAACTATAGTCTTACAGTTTTAAGAAAAACATTTAAAAAGGCAAGATCAAAGTCTCTTTCTGTTCATCAGCAATCCAATATTCTTTCACAACAATGCTTTCTTTACTCAGTATGGTTTTGGTATGTATTTCTAAAATAATATTTAATGCATTATATGCATTTGTCACATGTGTTAATATGGACAGTGTGTTAAATATTTATCATGGCCTGTAGGCATCATTTTAAAAAGTTTATTTATTTAATTTATTTGAAAAGCAGCATGCTAGAGACTCGGGGAGAGATTTAGAGAGGGAGATCTTCTTTTTGCTGGTTCACTCTCCAGGTGAGTGCAATGACTGTGTTGAAGTCAGGAGTCAGAAACTTCATCCATGTCTCCCACATGAGTGGCAGAGTCTAACTACTTGGGCCATCTTCCACTGCTATCTCAGATACATTGGCAGGGAGCTGGATAAGGAGCAGAGCAGCCTGGACTCAAACCACTGCCCTTGATGTGGGGGATGTAGCTCTCCAATTCACTATGTCTCAACACTATCCCCTAGATTTTGTAACATGTTTTGTCATGAGTAATGTTATTTGGAGGTAAAAAATAATGCCATATATAATATTATAAATATTGCTATATTTGATTGCTGCGTTATATCTTAGTTTTGGCCATTCACAACCAATTTTGCTGTTTATTGTATTGACCAGCCAATTTTAGTTATTAATCATTTAGTAGCTATTTGTATTGTTAAAAGTGAAAATATTGACATTTAGTTGTAGCAACATTAATTTTTGACTTTACTCATTGTTTAATTATGAAAGTTGGAAAAAGAGTGGCTGGCTTGGTGACTCAACAGGCCAATTATCTACCTGCCAGCACCAGGATTCCATATCGGGACCAGTTCGTGTCCCAGCTGGTCTGCTTCCCATCCAGCTCCCTGCTTACTGCATGAGAACAGTGGAGGATGGCTCAGGGCTTTGGGACCCTGTCTCCAAGTGGGAGACCCCAAAGAGGCTCCTGACTCTTGGCTTCAGATCAGCTTAACTCTGATTACTGTGTCCATTTGAGGAGTAAACTAGCAAATGGAAAAAACTTTCTTTCTATATTTCCTTTTCTCTGTAAATCTGCCCTTCCAATAAAAATAAACACATCTTTAAAAAAAGAGAAAGGAGAGGAGCTGCTTATGATTTTATGTCACTTACATAATTAACTTTTATAGCTTGCTGGGGAGCTGTCATATCAAGGTCCCCACTTAGTAGTGGTCTGAGTTGAACCTACTGTTCCTTGAATCTTTTGCTGTCTTATCTGGTTAGCAGCCTTATTTCATGAAACCATTCCATATGTTTCTAATAAAACTATGAATGGCACATGAAATTTATATCTTTTCATGAAAGAGCTATATATTCATGAATAGCAAATAATTGACATTTAGAACTGTAAAGACTTTTAAAATTTATTTATTTTTGTTGGAAAGAAAGATTTACAGAAAGGAGAAAAGGAGAGAAAGATCTTCCATCCACTGGTTGTCCATCCCCAAGTGGTCACAGTGGCCAGAGCTGAGCTGATCTGAAGTCAGGAGCTTCTTTCGGGTCTCCCACGTGGGTACATGGTACCAAGGCTTTGGACTATCCTCTACTGCTTTCCCAGGCCACAAGCAGGGAGCTGGAAGGAAAGTAGAGCAGCTGGGACATGAATCAGTGCTCATATGGAGTCACCGTGCATGCAAAGTGAGGATTTAGTCATAGAGCCATTGCTCCAGGCCCAAGACTTTAGTTATTTTCTTTTTAAAAAAATATTTATTTATTTGAAAGGCATAATTACAGAGAGAAAAAGAGAGAGAGAGAGAGAGAGAGAGAGAGAGAGAGAGAGAGAGAGAGATCATTCATCCACTGGTTCATTCTCCAAATGGCTACAACTACTGGAGCTTGGCCGTTTAAAACCAGTATCCTGGAGTTTCATCTTCATCCCCCATGTGGGTATTGGGGCCCAAGCCTCCTGCCAAAGTATGAAAAAGACTATTGCTGCCTATTTTAATGTCAATAAAAGTGCTAAAAATAAAAAGAGCAGACAATGTTGCTTGGTAGGGTAATTGTATAGAGATTCTCATTAAATAATATAATTATCTTGCAGCACTGTGCCTGCTCAACCCCAGAAAATGTGCACACATGGGTCAATAGAGCCTCTGAGTTTTAGGAAGAAAGATCTCCATCAGCTGTGGCACCTGGAAGACACAACTGTGAGAGTGTGCCAGAGATTTAGAGGCTCCAGAGGGTGGAGTGCTGCTTTGCCATGGTACCAGGAGTAGGGAGGCAGTCCTGGAAGTATGAGGTCTGTGTGGCTGCTGATGCATTTTGTAGAGCCAGGTAATATTCTACTCTTATGTACATCGGCTGAATGTCCCTGAGGATAGCAGAACTATGACAGCTCTGGTAGTTAAGGCTCTAGGTCTCTTGGGGAAGAACACCACTTCAGCTCTGCCCTGAGGGGAAGATGCACCAGTGACTGGACTGGAAGGCTGAAGTGGCTCTGTGGTAGTTTGGTGCTTGAGTTTAGTGGCATCTCTGCTTAAAGATGTTACTCTATTGGGTACATGTAGTACAATGGATGCTCAGGTCTTTAGGTCACTGTGAGTGTGCCCTTTTGGGGGTGGTCATTGTGAGCAGATGGTTATTTGAGTACAAGTTTGGCCTAGTTGTCTCTTTCCTGGTTCACTACACAATCCATTCTGTTTCTGTATCTGATGCTTTCAGCTTCCATCAGACACCAAGCTATGGGACTTCCTGATCCTGATCTGTGACCTCCAAACTATGAGAATGAACCTTTTGTCCCCAAGAATTAAGCTTATCACAAATATTTCTGTTAAAGTAATGAAACTGCACCCATACATGTCCTTAACCACAGTCTTAGACTTGTGATGAAAGCCAGAAAAACATTCAACAAAATACCTCATAAAGGGATGTTTATTGTTTCTATGGAAACATTGGTTCAGAGTCACTTAGGGATCAAGGAGCTGGAAGGACTATCCTAGGGAATCTCACGTTAGGTAACGATTGAGTGAAGAAAACTGAGGAAAGAATTCCAAAAATGTGAACTCTGGGTAGGTGTAGCACTGTAAGTTCCACAGAAGAGATGAGAAGTGATTGGGGAGAGATGAAATACAGTGAATAGTGCTGGAAAATAGTGCTAGGCGATATAGCATATCCATTCTTCAGCTTTTGTAGATGGGCAATGTACCTGCAATAGGACAGACATGAGACTGATTGGTTCTAGGCACACCTGTGCCATCATCACATAATTTTCTAATTTCCTTATAATTTTACAACCATATTTGTGTCTACAACATCCCCAATGTTTGGCCTTTTTTGTGGCTGATTCCTTACCTTCCCTTCCAGTGTGTGATTCACAAGGGTCCTTGCTGCCTGGAAGCACCACCTATGCGCAGTCCTCGGATGATGAGGACAGTGCCCACCACGATACCCACGAGGCCCACGGCCAACCCCAGGGCGCAGACCACAGTCTCTGTCAGCTCTGACATTGGAGCTGGGATCTCAGGTTCTGTGTAAATGAAATTGCAGAGGTCAGAATATAGAGTATGGGTTTGTGTACACATGGATAGGAGTTCTGCAATGATTTAGAGCATCAGGCTTAGGAAGAAGAGCCAAATTTATTATTGGAAACCCTTAGAAAAGCACGGAAGGAAATGAGTTTTGGGCCATAGAAGTTATGAGTTAAAAGGCAGAATATTATGGACTTGACAGACAAGCAGGCATCAAAAAGGAGTGGAACTCACACCTACCCCAGTGTCTCAGAAGTGGCTTCTCCAGACCCCAGTGCTCCACTTTGCAGTCATAAATATCATCAGCAGTAGGGAGGAAGGTGAGGTAGCCCACTTTGAAGAAAGCATGATCACTCTTGGAGAGGAAGCTGGTCTCAGAAACACCTTCTGTGACTGAACGCCCGTTGACCAACCATGAGATGTTGATCACAGGAGGAAAGATGTTGTCCACGAGACAGATGAGGGTGTTGGGCTGCCCCAGCCTCACAGGGGACTTTGAAAATACAGTCACCTCTGGAATTTCTGTGGAGAGGAAACAGCGCTGGTCAGAGTTGTTGATAGCTCTGTCCTGCTCCATGGAGGAGGCTTTCACCAAAATTTCCTATAGGTGAAGAGCTCTTGCTTCCCTTTTGCTAGGGAAACACTGTCAACTATCAGGGCTCAAACATCATGCCCTTCTGCGGGACTGATTGTTAAGGTATAAGAACTAGGGGACCGGGCCCGGCGCGGTGGCGCAAGTGGTTAAGTCCTCGCCTTGCACGCCCGGGATCCCATATGGGCGCCGGTTCTAATCCCGGCAGCCCCGCTTCCCATCCAGCTCCCTGCCTGTGGCCTGGGAAGGCAGTTGAGGACAGCCCAAAGCTTTGGGACGCTGCACCCGCGTGGGAGACCCGGAAGAGGCTCCTGGCTTCGGATCGGCATAGTATTGGCCCGTTGCGGCTCACTTGGGGAGTGAATCATCGGATGGAAGATCTTCCTCTCTGTATCTCCTCTCTGTATATCCGCCTTTCCAATAAAAAAATAATAAAAATAAATCTTTAAAAAAAAAAAAAAAAGAACTAGGGGACCTCTTGAAGAACTCAAAGAATACATTATGGGAGAGGGAGCTTGATATTGTGTAAAATATGCGAATTTTGATATGAGAGAGGTTAGGATTTCAATAATAACTGAGTAATAAAGGAAATAGTTTTAAGTGAGGATGAGTGGGTATTTCTCCTTATAATACAAGAGAGAGACCTGGTATGAAGGGATACTTTCAATAATGGGAAGCAGGATGCTGCACTTACCATTGACAACAGCTGTAGAATTGGAACGTTTAATCAAGATGTCCAAGTTATGTGCTATTGTGGCTATGTTTCCCAGTGCACCCTGTGGGTCAAAACTTGTGAAGTGACTAAACACAGGAAGCCTCCAGACAGTCTCCTTCTTATTCAGGTCCACATAGAACTGCTCGTCTCCATCAAATTCGTGGGTGTACTGGCCAGAGGGACCATGAGTCTGGTAGACATTTACACCGTAGGCGGCAACATGGTCAGCTGATGATGAGTGAAAGTGAGCAGCAGGAAGGTGGGAAACAGAAAAACAAAAACTTTATTAAACCAAGTGACAACAAACTTACTTGCAAATATTACAGGTTTAATTGTTGGCAAAGTCTCTGGGCAAAATATCCAGTGCCTTCTTGAGCCTCCCTGCTGTGTTGGGTAGTTGTCTAGTATTGGGCATATTGTAAATTTGTGATAAACATTGTATTGGAAGGAAGAAATGAATTAATGATCATAATATTTAGCTTTCTTCTTGAAGAATCAAGACTTCCTGACTTTCATCAGTTAATAACACATTCACTATGACTTCTCTTCCCAGAACTGCCTCAAAGCTGATGATTTCTTTTTTAAAAAAAGATTTATTTGGGCCCAGTGCAGTAGCCTAGTGGCTAAAGTTCTTGCCTTGCATGTGCCAGGATCCCATAAGAGCAATGGTTCTGGGCCCGGCGCGGTGGCGAAAGTGGTTAAGTCCTCGCCTTGCACGCCCGGGATCCCATATGGGCGCCGGTTCTAATCCCGGCAGCCCCGCTTCCCTTCCAGCTCCCTGCCCGTGGCCTGGGAAGGCAGTCGAGGACGGCCCAAAGCTTTGGGACCCTGCACCCGCGTGGGAGACCCGGAAGAGGCTCCTGGCTTCGGATCGGCATAGCATCGGCCCGTTGCGCTCACTTGGGGAGTGAATCATCGGACGGAAGATCTTCCTCTCTATCTCTCCTCTCTGTATATCCGCCTTTCCAATAAAAAATAAATAATAAAAATAAATCTTTAAAAAAAAAAAAAAAAAAAAAAGAGCAATGGTTCTAATCCTGGCAGCCTAGCTTCCCATCCAGCTCCCTGCTTGCGGCCTGGGAAATCATTCAAGGATGGCCCAAAGACTTGGGACCCTGCACCCATGTGGGAGACCTTGAAGAGGCTCCTGGCTCCTGGCTTTGTCTCAGCTCAACTCTGTCTGTTGCGGCTGCTTGGGGAGTGAGTCATCAGATGGGAGATCTTCCTTTCTGTCTTTCTTCCTCTCTATATATCTGACTTTACAATAAAATTAAACAAATCTTAAAAAAAAAGATTTATTTATTTTTGGAAAATCAGATTTACAGAGGGAAGAAGAAACAGAAAGATCTTCCATTTGCTGGTTCATTCCCCAAATGGCTGCAGTGGCCAGAGCTGATCTGATCTGAAACTATGGGCCAGGAGCTTCTTTCAGGTCTCCAGTGCGGGTACAGCAGTGTCCCAAGGACACTGCCATAATTTTTCAACATAGACTTTCTTTCTTTCTTTCTTTCTTTCTTTCTTTCTTTCTTTCTTTCTTTCTTTCTTTCTTTCTTTCTTTCTTTCTTTCTTTCTTTCTTCCTTCCTTCCTTCCTTCCTTCCTTCCTTCCTTCCTTCCTTCCTTCCTTCCTTCTTTAAGTAGCAGGATATCAAGGGAAACTACTGGGAATTTATTCTTTTAAAAGATTAACCTAACTATTATAAGGTCTACAAAATAGCAAGAGCTTTAAAAAATATAAATAACAACACCATGCTCTTAAATTATATTTTGTTAACTACAGTGATCCTTTGAGGGGAGTAACTGATTCTCTGAAATAAAAAAAATGGAAACTTTAATAAGTTTCAGGTTTCTGTCCTTCACCATCCTTTTGTCTTTCCTTTTATGACTCAATATTTATTCTCAGTTGAAGGTTCAGTAAATGGAGGTTTTCTCCTTCAATGGACAGTGTGCATTTCTGAAGATGCCACAGCAGAATGGCACTGACGTAATCTGTCTCTACTTAAACACACCTAACTGGACATTTTCATCAGGACAGTTAGGAACATTTTACCATTCATCCTTCCTTCTTTATTTTCTGAATATCAACAAGTGGCAGACACAGCAGGAAGTGAGAAGGAGCACACCAAGCATGGTCTTTCCCATCACTGACTAACTGGAGAGTCAGGCAAGCGAAGGAACAGACAATACCCTCTGTGGTAAGGATATTGACAGCTGAATGGTTTCACACACTCCACCAGAATCTGCCAATCAAGTCAAACCCAAGGATCTGCTTTGAAATTTGAGATGAAGTTGCTTTTTAGGACTTTTGGGATCTCTCTTTTCCATCCTGAAGGTATTCCCTCACCAAACGTCTTAGCTAAGTTCTGTTAGCAACATGTCTTCGACCATATCACCTCCGACCCTTCCACCCAACGCCTGCTCTCCAAGTTTTCCTGTTCCTCTTCTGACTTACTCTCTGCTTTACCCAGCATTTTCACCTTTGTTGATCAGTTAATAAACTATCCAACAAAGCCTTTGCTCAGATAAAATGAATCTCAATTCCTTTTCAAATATGAACTTTGTCAATCATCTTTTCCTGTGGAATTTGTCCAAGGCTGCCAGGTGAGGGCATCACACTGCTAGGCCAATTAGAACCAAATCACTTTTTAACTCACTTTTCAGATTTAGCTGTGTTCACTGTGCTCAGTAATGGCACTTCTATTCTTTTTGTGCTGCATTTTATTTCCAGCACTAGTGTGTGCAATCTCTAGGGAGACGGTAGTACATCTTTTCATCTTTGAGTCCCCACAACTTAGTTCATTTTGTGCTCAAAAATGTATGCTGAGTCCTCAACAATGGCTGTTGAGGATCACAGAGATTTGGGGAAAGACTGGCAGGCACAGGGGAAGCACAACCATATTATATGATGACCATGGTTGAATTAAAACTTATGGACATAGGCACTGTTGCTTTCCCAGGACTCCTTCCTCTGTAACAACACTGAAAATTATGTTTTATGATTGTGCTGATATTACAGTAAGGCTGAGTTAACATTTAAAACATTTTCTGAGACTCTGTAACTCCATTTATCTTGTAATATAAAAATAGTTAAACATTTTCATATAACCCCTTGTATAATGGACTTGCAACATTGCGCCAACTCTGTCAAGAGGATAAATTGAATCTGATCAGGGTACTATGGTGTGATATTAAAGAGACAAAAGGTAAAACAAAGGAGCCAGATACTGTGGAGGAACATCTATTAGCAAACAGTCATAATCGGAGCAGGTACGGTTAATAATCTTGCTACAGATGAGAGTAATTTTCATTTCATTTCCCCTTTTAGCTACTTGATTTTTAAATATTTAAAAAAATCTGTTTTATGTTGTAAAAAAATGTATGACCTATTCATTTTATGTAAATTAATATAAGAATATCCCCCCTCCATTGTTTTTGTCTCTAACATGGCAGGGAGTGGACCCTGAAAAGAAAGGATTTTAAACATGGCATGGAGAGAGGTGTAAAGAGGTGGATACCAATGGCAGGGAAACCCAAAGGAATAAATAATGAACTTGTACTTGCCTATTTGCCTTTCACAGGGGTTAACTAGAGGAGGCAAAGAATAGTTTGCTTATGTTTATCTAAGATAATTTAATTTACCAAATTTTCAATCATGAAGTTCTTGTTTTTAAAATTTAAATGAAGACATTCACTTCTTTGCTAATGAAGGAATATAAAGTTGTATCTGTAATAGAACTAAGTAAAAATCAGTAAGTATGTCATTGCTGTGTTTCCAATATTTATAAACATCAGCATACGGTATATTTTGTCTGACAATTTGTGAGATGCCCCACATGGGGTAACTTAGGTTAAGAGGACCATATGGCAAAATAACTGTTTTAAGCTGGACTTTCTGCCTGCTGGGCTGCTTTATTCACCCCATGGGTGCCAGCTCCTGGTACTGTGTCCACACCTATGTTAAAGAAAAAGACATCTTATAGGCGATAGGGGGCTAATTTCCAGGATATACAAAGAACTTCAAAACAACCAAAAAACCAAAACAAACAAACCACTCAAGAAATGGGCACGGGAAATGGGCAAACATTTCACAAAGGAACAAGTCCAAATGGCAAACAAACATATGAAAAAATGTTCCAGCTCCCTAGCAATAAGGGAAATCCAAATTAAAACATCGATGAGGTACCACCTAACACCAGTAAGATTGGCCCACATAAACAAGAACACCAACGACGCTTGCTGGCGAGGATGCGGGGAAAAGGGAACCCTACTCCACTGCTGGTGGAGCTGCAAATTGGTACAGCCTTTATGGAAATCAGTCTGGAGAACACTCAAACAACTCAAAATCTGCATACCATATGACCCAGCAATAGCACTCCTAGGAATATATCCAAAACACCTGTTTTACGACAAACCAACATGCATCCCTATGTTCATAGCAGCACAATCAGTAATTGCAAAAACATGGAAGCAACCGAAATGCCCATCAGCAGAAGATTGGATAAGAAAGCTTTGGTTCATCTACTCCGTGGAATACTACTCAGCTATTAAAAAAAACAAAATGCAGTTCTTTGTGGCTAAATGGGCACAACTGGAAACTATAATGCTAAGGGAAATGAGTGAATCCCAAAAGATTAGATACCACATGTTTGCCTTGATTTAACCTGTAATTTTTTGTTTGGTTGTTTGTTATTTTTTGAACCTGTCATTGATACTGTCTCAACCCAGATGTTTCGAAGAATGGAACTTGCATTATTTTTAACATATTGTCTACCCATTACTATGTCAATTAATTCCATAATGTTGTATATTGATACTGAGGCCTTGTTGGGGCTTTTAACTGACCGGATCTTTACTCTGTTAGACCTCTCTTCAGACCATAGAAGGTCTCCCCAAGAGGCCACTGAACTTATCTGGACAATAAGACGCTGAACTTTATGCTAGGCATGTGTTTGCAAGCAATGAATCTCAACTGAACTTGAACTATGGTTATGCAACAAGGTGGAGGAATCCACCATGGGGGGAGGGGTATGGGAGGGGTGGGGGGAATCCCCAGCGCCTATAAAACTGTACTACATAATACAATGTAAGCAACAATAAAAAAAAAAAAAAAAAAAAAAAAAAAGAAAAAGACATCTTACTGGATAGGTGTATGGTATACCCAATTCATTAACTGTTGACCCCAAAATATATTGCAGGAGACACGTAAAAAGCATCTAAGATTGTGCAGAGAAATTTGGGAATAATAGCTCACAAATATTTAATAATGAAATGTAGTCCACTGTGGAAATGCCCTGGTCTTTGAGGCAGCCATGATTGAATGTCACGGAGACTACATTCACTGGACCTAGTTTAAATGGAATAAAGTCCTTGGTGAACAGCATAGGTAACAAAGACACAGGGTTCAGGCTCTGGTTTCTTGAAGGAGGAATAGTTATAATTTTAAAATCTCTTTATATGGAGAAGGCCTTTGGGAACTCTCTACTATTTTAGCCAGCATCTGTCTCTTTTTCCAACTCTAGAGACAGCCCTCCACCATGCACTCACCTTCAATGTCTTCAGCTCTGCCCAGGATCATCATGGCCATCAGGGCAAGAGCCCCTAGGATCCACGCTTTGTTGGGAATCATCCTCTTCTCAAGGTGGTCCTGGTAGTCGCTGCTCTGAGTTGCAGAGAAGTTGAGGACTGAGCCCAGTAATCTAAAGACAACCCAAGTCAAATGCTGTCAGGTCAGGATTTGGCCAATCAGAAAAATTCCCTGTGATGACAACTCAGTTGCCAATGGCAGAGCTTGTTTCAAGAGGCCTAGAGAGAGAAAGGGAAGTCCCCTGGTTCTGATGCAGCCTCCAGAACGCACTCAGTGCACTCAGGTGAATTCTCTGAGTGGAGGGAGGACACTGTACAGAATTTTCACTCATGTGTGTATGTCTGCTAATTGCAAGAAGGATGAAGAGTTTTGGACTCTCATGGGAACATGAGGTCATCAATATTGTCCTTCAGGATTTCCTGAATTACAGTTTCCAGAAATTCTTCCCTGAGTTGATACCCATCCAGGGTATTCCTTACTCTACTCCTCCCCTCTCCTCCCTTCCCCTCCCCTCCCCTCCCCTCCTCTCTTCTCCCCTTCCCTCCCCTCTCCTCCCCTCCCTTCCCCTCCCCTCCCCTCCCCTCCCCTTCACTCCCCTCCCCTCCACTCCCCTCCGTCCCCTCTCCTCTCCTCTCTCTTTCCTCATTTTGAATATGAGTACCTGCCTTTGGTTGCATTCTTGCAGTGCTTACAGAATTCTCTAGATTTTAATTGGCCCACCCACCCAGGTGATCTCTGCTGGAAGTAGCCTTTTATGTTCCTACAAATGCAGTTGGCTAAGTTCTTCTCAAGTTCTGAAGCTTCACAGGTTTTTTGTTGGGGCAGTAAAACAGGTAACAATGTCAGGAGATACAGCCTTCAGTAATACAGGTTTCTTTCCTGCCTTGATTAATCTTTATACTTGGTGCTTTGATGTCATGATTTTTACCATCTTACAGTAGTTAAAAATATTTTATGAAAATAACACAGTCCAGAATATCAAAGTGACAATAACACAGGATTTTAAAAAATATTATATTTATTAATAATTTTATGATACAATTCCATAGGCTCTAGGATTTCCTTTATCTCCCTCCCCAACTTCCTTCCCCCCGCACTGATTTCCCCTAAATTATTATAATAGTATAGTCCTTCATAAGCAGTTGTAAGTCCATCATCTGCTATTTAAGTGCATCCTTGTTAGTTATTTAAAACAGTTTGAGTTCTAGTTCTAGGTCATAAGATATTACGATATTTTACGCGCAGCTAATTCCCGCAACCTGGTTCTTTACCGTGAGCTGAAAACACCAGATGCAACGACATATCTTGGGAAGTTTATTCCAGCGGGGCAGGTACAGGGGAAGGGGAAGAGGAGGGAGGGGGAGGGAGGCCAGAAGGAGGAGAGAGGGGAAGAGCAAGGAAGAGGAACCAAGAAGAGAGAGAGAGAGAGAGATAGAGAGAGAGAACCGCACCTGGGGGCCTTTTTTGTCTGCCAGGTGTGGGGGGCAGGGATTCGGAGGGATTGAGGTCAAGGCCCCAGGGATTGAGGTCCTATGCCTGCAGGTGAATGCCTGGGGATGATTGGTGAGTAGGCAGGTTTGGGGAAGGGACTGGGAGATTGGGGGTGGGATTCTCAGGTGGAATGCCAGGTTACATCTGATTGGTAGATGGCTGGACTGGCACGAATTCCGTGAGCTGTGAGGAAGAAATGGCGCAGGGTCCAGGGTGGGATATTGGAATAAGTCCTTACATTCCTGACATTACAGGAAGAGACAATGACAGAGTCCAGTATCCTGTTGATAAGACAAGATTTATTTATTTTTTTATTAATAAATTTTATTTTGACATTCTTTACATAGTTATTTAGGGTAAGAAGGTTCAAGGGCTACAGGAAAGTGGATAATACTAGTATGTTTTCCATATTGTTACCTTCATGTTTAAAAGGGGGGTATTAAGGGAGAAGGCCCACCCAATTTCCCACCCTCCCCAGGTCCCGGATGTAGGGCATGCTCTGAGGTTCTTGCTCAAGTGGTTTTGATATTGCCACAGTTATGAATCACTGTCAATCTTGCCACTCCAAGCACTATGAGATCTTTGAAAAATCCACTGATTGACATAGTCCATCATAGCTGAGATGGTTGGTTGACCTGTTCTGTCTTCTCTCTTTTCTTCGTTAGGGTTCTGAGTCCAGCATTTAGATTAGGAAGATCTCCAAAGAAACTTCTTGTATGTGCTAACAAGTACAGGGCCTGGCACCGTCCATCGCTCCAATCAGCTGGTGGTTGCAATTGCTGGGTTGGTTCTGTTTTCACTCCCGACTTCCACTGGAACCAATGGGTGTTGCAGTCCAGCCTGGTTCTGCCCCGCACATACTTGGCCCTCACATAAACCAGTGGGAGCTGCAGCCTAGGTTGGAGCGACCCACAATAACCCCCACCAGGCCCGCCCCCTACCCTGGTTTGCCAGTAAGTGTAGCAGTAATCCAGTCTGTCTCACACCCCATTCCACCCCAGCAGCTGTCTTAGTTTTATGTCCTCCTGTGGGAGTGGTGACCCAAGAGGGATGAGCCCACTATTTCCCTCCCAGGCCTCTCCCACTCCCAGATTCCAGTTGATGCTGCCCAAACAAACCTTGCCCACTTTAATTTTGTTTGCACCAGTAGGAATAATCCGCCGAGCCCGGCTTTTCCCTGATCTAGTCCACATGAGGCGCACAGGTGTGGTAGCTCTGCCTAGTCTGGTCTGCCCCCGTCCCAGCCCATGCTCTCCTGCGGAAGTAGCTGTCCTGCAAAGGAACCCTCCCTTATTCCCCTGCTGGCTCTGCCCACTTCCTTTCTTGTTCTCAGGCTGGTTGGACGCTGCGGTCCCTTCCGGTACAGGCAACCTCACCTCGGCATTCCATATTGTGCACTAGTCTTTGTTGCGACCGAACCTGGGTCGACCCACACTGGTGCCTGGATTTGCCAGTGGATGACGTGGACAGATTCAGCCTGGTCTTGCCCCCACGTCTACCAATTGTATGCCAGTGGGTAGCTTTCCATGGCCTTTTCTGGGCTGTTTCCTATCATGTTTCTTGCGCTGACCTACCGGGTCTGTGTCCTGCCAGAGGAGTTGCCCAGGCTCCTCCATCAGAACCTCTCCCAATGCCAGGTTTCACGCTTACCAGTGGGTCCATGAGCCAACCCTACTCAGTCCACCTTCTGTCATAGCAGGAACTGTGGCTTTTCCTGACTGGCCTTCCACCCAATCTGGTTCTTGCTGTTGGATGTTCCAGCCCAGCCATGGTTTGTCCATACCCACTCACAGCTCACACATGGCTCAGTAGGGGTTTGAGACCCTGCCTAGTCCATCGCACATCTACCCTGGTCCTCCAGAACACCAGGGGGAGTCGGGGTCCGGCCCAGTTCGGTGCATCCAATCCCAGTCCACACTTGTGCCAAGGGAGACTACAACTGTTTCCAGATCAGAACGCAGCCCCCCTTCCAGGCCACGCGCCTCTTGGTGGGAACCTCAACCCAGCTAGGGTTGTCCCCTTTGCTCCCCAACCGGGTCTGTTCCCAGCCATAGATCACATGCCTGCCAATGGATGCTCTAACTCAGCTTGGCACAGCCCCTCCCCTGTCCCGAACTCTGCCTTAGACACTGTGGCTTAGCGTCCCAGACTCCCACAGACCAGCAGGTACAAGAGCCTAGCTTGGCATGACCTCTGCTCCCTCCTGGTTTCTAATTTTACTTGTGGGCTAAGGTTTGCTCAGTCGTGCCTAATCTACTCTGTTCCATTACCAGTTGACACATTGGCCAGCTGTTGGAGCTACTTTTGCAGGACAAGCCCCAAGCCATAGCTTCTGCATGACTGGTATTTGGTGCTCAGCATTATTAGTGATTACAAGTTTTGCTAAGGAAGAGTTACTGCCTGTTTCAGGTCCAAGAAGCACAACGGGTTCAACCTGGAGCTAATTAAGCAGCGACTCAAAGAACCAAATCCCCAGAGCTCCCCGGCCGGGTGGCCGGCAGGCAGAGCCTGGCACCAGTGGCGCACTGGCTGCCTGGGAACGGCTCACCATGTGCCCATGGCGGCCGTCCGGGATCCAGGCATGAGACGCCCCGTCCTGAGACCCACCCGATAAGACAAGATTTATAATAAACAATTTCTCAATACTGACCTTGATTTGATTAATTGAGTCATTTGGTAAAGTGGGGTGAAACTATAACATAATACCTAATATCATGAAGTTATAAAAAAGTTCAATTTATAAAGTTTTATTGCAAGGGCACTATAAGTAGACAAAAATTAAAAGATGACTTTTGGTACATGCAATTTTTGAAGTGCATACTTAGTTTTTTAACAATATGCATTTCCATGAACTTTTCTTTTTAAAAAGATTTATTTATTCTACTTAAAATCAGAGTTACAGAGAGAGCAGGAATCACACACAGATGAGAGAGGAGTTAGACTGGGTAGTAGGCAGTTAGGGTATTCTGGGTACCCAAGTCATTTTCTCAAATATAAAATCCCCCACCATGTCTTAGATTCACCAGAGCACTTTTCTTCCAAGGGACAGGGGTGCTATTGGCATATCAATTCCCCACCTGAAGTATTGGCCATCACCTCTGGCCATTGTGGGAGGGCCTCAGGCTGATCTCTTTATCATTGGAAGGAGAACAGGAAGAAGTGATACATATCTACCTAAGGCCTGGAATGTCCTATGTCTGGCACCTCTGTGGCCTTTTGTCCCAAGGCCAGGTACCATGGAAACCAGGAATTTTCTTTGTTCATGGAGAAACATCTTTGAGGGAAACCTTTAAAAGGTGCATTCCCCACCTTTAATACGGGTTCTTTTCTTCCTGCCACTATGGCAGAGGACTAGAGTTCGGCTTCTTTTCCTCCTGCCATTATGGCAGGGGGTAAGGGTCCTTTCTATCTCAAAACCCCCTCCCGTTGCTAGGATGGGAGTTTCTCCTCTCAGCTTTTCTAATAAATCTTGCTTTAAAACTAAACTGTGTCCATGCGAAAATTCTTCTTTCCTGCGAGACAAGAATTGAGGTTGCTGCCATACTCAGAGTCAAAAATCCTGCAACACAGAGAAAGAGAGAGAAGGAGATTTTTTTTTTATTTTTAAATATTTATTTATTTTTATTGGAAAGGCAGATTTATAGAGAGAAGGGGATATGGAGAGAGAAAAAGATCTGTCCACTGGTTCACTTACCAAGTGGCTGCAATGGCCATAGTTAAACCGATCCAAAGCCAGGAGTCAGGAGCTTCTCTGGGTCTCCCACGCGGGTGCAGGGTTCCAAAGCTTTGGACCATCCTTGAATGATTTCCCAGGCCACAAGCAGGGAGCTGGATGGGAAGCTGGGCTGCCAGGATTAGAATTGGTGCCATACGGGGTCCTGGCACGTGCAAATTGAGCATCTAGCCACTGAGCCATCGCACTGGGACTGAGAGATATTTTTCATCCACTGGTTCACTTTCCAGGTGGCCATAACAGCCAGAGCTATGAGCCAGAAACTTCTTCTGGGTCTCCCAGGTGGGTGCAGGAGCTTGCGGTCTTGAGCCATCCTCTGGTGTTTTCCCAGGCCATTAACAGGGAGCTAGGTTGGTAGTGGAGTTGTGGGGACTAGAACTGGTGTCCCTTTGAAATGTTGGTATGGCAGGTGGGGGATTAGCTTGCTATGCCACTGTCCCATTCCATGACCTTTTTACATACACTTTACATAATCTAGTGCCTGACACATAAAAATATTTTCAAGTGGTGGATACCGCATAATGACAAGCACACAAAATAATAACTACAAAAATAACATTATGCCTAGGCCAGGGACAGATGTAACCACATCCACACATCCATTGAATCTTCTCCCTGAGCCACTGTGTGTAAGAGTTTGATAGCAGCACTATAAAGGTGGGCTAAGGAATTTTGAGCTTCTTTTACAATTTATCAAACATGTCCTCCAGCTATGTTTTCTGTCCAAGTGTTAGAGAAATGTATTTCACTCAGTTCCTATCTGTCATTTTCTCTTTACTTTATTCCTGCGCAGCTTTCTTGAAGGAAAATGGACTGAAGAACTATTGATATAGACAATTACTATGATTTGTTCTCAATTGTTTTTAGAATTTTAGAAAAGATTTGTTTATTGTCATTTTAAAGATTTATTTATTTATTTTTTTCTCATTGGAAAGGCGGATATACAGAGAGGAGAATCTTCCGTCCGATGATTCACTCCCCAAGTGAGCGCAACGGGCCAATACTATGCCGATCCGAAGCCAGGAGCCTCTTCCGGGTCTCCCACGCGGGTGCAGTGTCCCAAAGCTTTGGGCCATCCTCGACTGCTTTCCCAGGCCACAGGCAGGGAGCTGGAAGGGAAGCGGGGCTGCTGGGATTAGAACCGGCGCCCATATAGGATCCCGGGCGTGCAAGGTGAGGACTTTAACCACTTGCGCCACCGCTCCGGGCCCCTGTTTATTGTCATTTGAAAGGCAGTGTCACAGACAGAAAGTGAGACAGCGAGAAATAGAAATTTTCCATCCGCTGCTTCACTTCCCAAATTGCCACAATTGCTAGAGCCGAGCCCATCTGAAGCCAGGAGCCAGGGGCTTCTTCTCTATTCTCCCACGTGGATGCAGGGACCCAATCACTTGAGGCATGCTTCCCTAATTTCCCAAGCCATAAGCAGGGCCCTGGATAGGAAGTGTGGCAGCAAGGACATGAATCAGCACCTGTATGGGATGCTGGTGCCACAGGCCTAAATCCAGCCTACTATGCCATGATTCTGACCCCATTTTTTTTTTTTTATAACAAATTTTACGGATGAAAATATAAGAACCTAGATAATTACAGTCATTTTTATAGCTGTCAAACATGTTTGTTATTTTCATGCAAGGCCCTGTGTGCTGATATTCAGTCAGATGGTCTTTACAATTACTGTCTGTAAAGAATGTGACCTTGCAAAGCTAAAAATTATCTTTTTCATTTAACATCACTTCCATTAATTCTTTGTTCCCAACAATTCCTATGTGTATGGACTAGTTACTTTAGATGACTCTTAATAAACTGCACAGCAAAAATAACAATGAAGCAAAAAACTCTCTACTAAATTTAACTGAAAAACATTTAAAACTACATATATTACAGGTCTACTTTTAGCCATACAGCTCAAAATTGCTCTTTAGTTAGACTGAGTAGCTTGTTTTGTAAAGACTTTGTGTTAGGATTAAAATATGTAACCAATAACTGCTAATTGGGGTGAATTTAAGTTCTTAATTCACCTGAATCAGGTTGTGGAACTGACTGCCTGGAGACAAAGGAGGCTCTTCATGCCCCATGCTGATTGGCTGCTTCACAGGAAATACTGTGAAACTTTGGGATGGAAACTTTTGCCTAACATTACTCAGTAAAATAAATAAAAAGAATGTTAGATTAAATTGAGACTTTAAGTACAATCGTTGCTTTAAACCACATATTCTAACCAAATGCCAGCACATATATTTAATGCATTTTAGTGAGAAATTTCTAAGTTGTCATTTAATAGGAACTTAAACAATACAAAAGATTTTGCAACCAGCATTCTAATGTTTTTTTTTTTTAATTTATTTTATTTTTATTGGAAAGGTGGATATACAGAGAGGAGAGACAGAGAGGAAGATCTTCCGTCAGATAATTCACTCCCCAAGTGAGTGCAACAGCCGATGCTGTGCCAATCTGAAGCCAGGAGCCTCTTCCGGGTCTCCCACGCGGGTGCAGGTTCCCAAAGCTTTGGGCCGTCCTCGACTGCTTTCCCGGGCCACAGGCAGGGAGCTGGATGGGAAGCGGGGCTGCCGGGATTAGAACCGGCGTCCATATGGGATCTCAGGTGTTCAAGGCAAGGACCTTAACCACTTGTGCCACCGCGCCGGGCCTTCCAATGTTTTAATAACAGACAATGCTAACAGAAGTTGAGCGGTAGTTATTCTTGGTGAAGTTATTTCTCTAAAACTATTACATTGGAAAGAAAATGTTGTCAGGGATTATGTTGCACCTGTGAGTGGTAGGTCATAGAGCTGGAGTAATGAAGGAAAAGCAGAGAGAGCAGGGGACACACCCTTATTGAGTCATCATTAACTGTTATCTTCGAGATGCGGGGATTTTGGAATCCATGAGTTTCTTCATTAGGAATGTACAGTATAATGCTTGATATGGTAAGAATATCATATCAAATAAACTTGAATCAATATAAAGCAATGAAGGAAATGAAATGAATAAATTAAACCAAATAGATAAATTGTTTTTGTTTTTAAAAATTGCCGTAAAACAAAGTTTCCCAGCTTCTCAGCTATTGACATTTTGAGTCCGATAGTGCTTTCTTTGTAGGAAATTATGTATTATACAATATTTAGTCACCAACTGTCATCTATCAATAGGTGCCAGGATCTTATATTCTAGTCATGACAAAGAAAAAGAACTGCAGACATTGTCAAATATAATTTCAGAAGAAAAGAGCTTTCATTTGACAATCAAGTTAATAGATTGTAAATAAAAATATTATCCATTTTATATGTTTATATATGAAAAAGTAAAATATGACAGCTTCACAAAAGTAGAGAAATTTGAAGTATGTTTAAAATTTGAAATGTATTTTAATACTCTAAAGTCCTTCCATTGTAATTGAAAGTTATACATACATACGCCAACATTTACACATTCACACATGTACTTCAAAAAGTTCTTGGAAATGGAATTAAAAGATGTATTTTGATGCAAAAAAATGAAATCCATGAATAATTTTTTATAATAGATATTTTCTACGGACTTCACTAAGATCCCCTGATAAAATTTTGAAGCAACAAAACAGCCACAAGAAGCTGGGAAATTTTTTTAAAGATGTATTTATATTGATTTTTTAAAGGCATAAAGAAAGATAGAGAGAAAAAGAGAGAGGGAATATTCCAATCTTCCATCTACTTGTTTACTCCCCAGATATCTGCAACAGCAGGGGTGCTGTGCCAGTTGAAGTCAGGAACCTGGAACTCAGTCCTGGTCTTATACCTAGTGGTAGGTTACCAAACACTTTAAGCTCCCCTCTGCTGCCTCCCAAAGTGTCCACTAGCAGGAAGCTGGAATTCATATCAATCTGGACTTGAATGAATTCAGGCACTCTGATATAAGATGTGCATGCTCCAAGTGGCAAACACTTGACCCAGAATAGAATTTCAAAATCCCCCAAATTCAATGCAATTATTTAAAGACATCTGTCAAAAATAATCTGATATTGTGCTCGCTTTGGCAGCACATATACTAAGTTTGGAAAGATACAGAGAAGATTAGCATGGCTCCTGTGCAAGGATGACACGCAAATTCGTGAAGTGTTCTATAATTTAAAAAAATCTGATATTAATACTAGTATCAAAAATAATTGTATAAGCCATCATTAAATGATAGATATAATCAAAATGAATATAAGTGGCCCAATTTGAATATAATCTATAAACAAATAATGTACTTCAAATAGAAAGGCATATCTACATAAAAAGTAAAAGTAGGGGATATATGTACTATAAAAACATAATCAAAAGGAAGATAGAATAAACAATAATACTGAACAAATAGGTGTCAGAACAGGAAATATTGCCAGGGATAAAGAGGAATATCACTTAATTATAAAGGAGTTATTTATCTGGAAAGATAAAATTATCATAAGTGTTATGTACTTGACAGCAGAGCTTCGAAGTGTTAGACAAAACTGATGGAAATTGAAGGAAAAATAGAAAAAAATCCAAAGTTATAGTTGAAAGAAATCATAGCCATTTCTTAGTACTTGATTGAAAACTTGAAAACAAATCAATGAAGACTTTAGATAACTAAGCAGCGCTATCAACTTTTTTTTTCCACCCAACAATAGCAAAATACATTTTTTTGCAATACATGTAGAATATTCTAATAAATGCAAAAGATTTGAAATACAAAATGCATAGTTTTCTGGGCCATAGGTAATTAACATAGCAATCAATAGAAGAAAATGGGGAAAATATGGGTGGAAATAGTTAGAACTTTAAAACAAAGACGTAGAAATAATCCACTCTTCAAAGTAAAAATTATTAGGATGATCAAAAAATATTTGAATTGAAAGAAAACTAAAAGCTAGCACACCCAAATTTGTGCAATATGGATGCATATCCAAGTTAGCTAAAATAAGGAGGCAGTGCACTGGCCTCTGTCACAGAGAAGAACCAGAACAAGAAAGGATGTATTTGTTTCCAGGGGATCCACTGAGGGAAAACTGTAGTAAAGATATGGCAGGAACTGGAGGCAGCAGACACCCTGGAAGCCAGGAGAGAGAGAAAGGAGCAAAGCATACTGTAGCTCCTACACTGGCCAGGGAGATGCAATCCTGCTGGAAGAAGTCACATGGAAATCTCCACTTCTGCCATCCATGCAGACCAGCAGCTAAAACTGCAGAATTCCACAGTAGTCATTGACTTAAAAATTGGGGTCTGAACAACCACTTTGCCCCAACAAAGGAAAGCCATTAATACCCCCTCTACTTCCAAAATCTGACACCTTATCTGCTATGCTATTATCTGACACCTTATCTGCTATGCTATTAGTTCTGTCTTAGAGAATAGCAAGTAGCTCCAAAGCAGAAACCAGGACACTTCACAGGCAGAGAGCAGACCTCTGTGCATTGTGATGCTGTGAGATTGCTGGGTCCAGGACCCAGAGTCAAACTTGGGTGCAGATATAGAGAAATTTCCTTTGCTTCTTGATACTTGGCACCAGTTGCAGGAGATACTCAATCCCAGAGATTCACACCTGAAGAAATTCCCTTAGCACATGTGCTGAGTGGCAAAGGTACAAGCCCCAGCATCACTCTTGAAAGGCCCATGGGAGCTGGGGCAGTATCCTAGGTGTCATGTAGCTCTGGGACTGGCTGGCTGAATGTCCTGTGGTTCCTGGAGTAATTTGCACTCACTGTTGGGAACGGAGGGCCTTATCTGCATCTCGCCATTTCAGGTTACCAGGACTAAACAAGATTATATAGAAACCTAAACAGATTCATAACAAGTAATGAGATGGCAACAGTAATTAAAAGTGTTCCATTAGGGCTGGCAGGGTGGCATATTATACGAATCCTCTACCTGCAGTGCTGATATCCCACATGGATGCTAGTTCCAGTTCTGACTGCTCCACTTCTTATCCACCTCTCTGCTTGGGTGCTGAGAAAGCAGAGGAGGATTCCTCAAGTCTTTGGGTCTCTGAACCCATGTGAGAGATCCAGAAGAAACTCCTGGTTCCTTGCTTTGGATTTACTCAGTTCTGGCTGTTGTGTTCATTTGGGGAGTGAACCAGTGTGGAAGACCTCTCTGTGTTTCTCTCTGTAAATTTGTCTTTCAAATAAAAATAAATAAATCTTTAAAAAAAACGTTAATTAAGAAAAGTCTAGGATTTGACAGATTTTCAATGGAATAAAAAAACATTGAAAGAGGAACTAACTCAAAGTAATTATCAAGCCATTTGAAAATATTGAAAATGGTGAAACTCTGCAAACCTGTTTTTTCTAAAGCCAGCATTGCTCAGATACAAAAACCAAACAGGATGTACAAAAAGATAACTGCAGACCTATATCCTGGTTGAATATAGATATAAAAATTATTTTAAAAATGTTAGCAATTGAATTCAACATTATATCAAATAGACATACATTGCAAACGAGTGAGATATTCCAGGGATGCAAGGATAGGTCAACATTCAGTAAATGTGAAAAACTGAACCAACAGAATAAAGAACATTATTTATATCATTATGCCAATAGTTGTAGAAAAATCACTTAGTAAGATTAAAAAACAATTCATGAAAAAAATCCTCAATAAATTAAGTATAGATGGAAAATATCTCAAGATAAATCTTGTCAGTGGTAAATCCCATGGCCAATAACATCTTAAACAAGGTACAAAAAAGCACATCCCTTTACATCTGGAACAAAACAAGGATGTTTGCTCTTGTGCAGGGTGGTATTGGAATTATTACTAAGAACAATCAAGAAAGAGAAAGAAAAGAATCAAAATTATAACTGAGGAAATTTAAATATCCATGTTTGCAGACCACATGATTTCATAGATGGAAAATCCTAAACACCAGAAAAGCTGCTAGAAATGATAAACCAACTCAGCAATGTAGAATACAGAGTCAATGCATAAGAAATAGTGAAATTTTTATACACAATATTAATCTTGGATAAAAGGAAAATGCAAAATTTCAATCATTATTGCTAACAAATGGAATATACTTAAATGAAGAAATAAAAGCTCTCTACAATAAAAAGGATAAGCCATTGATAAAAGAAATCAAGCAAGTGGGAAGGCCTCTTTAGTAAATGTTGTTGGGACAACTGGCTGATAGCCTGTAGAAACAAAAAAATAGACCCACATCTATCACCATACACTAAGATCCAATCTACATGGATAAAAGACCTAAACCTACATCCAGAAACCTTCAAACTCTTGCAAGAAAATGTAGGAAATACCCTGCAAGACCTAGGAGTAGGTCCCGACTTTCTAAGAAGGACACCAAAAGCAATAGCAGTTGAGAACAGAATAAACAAATGGGACCTCATCAAACTAAGAAGTTTCTGTACAGCAAGGGAAACAATCAACAAAGTAAAAAAGCAACCCACAGAGTGGGAGAAGATCTTTGCACACGATATAGGCGATAGGGGGCTAATTTCCAGGATATACAAAGAACTTCAAAACAACCAAAAAACCAAAACAAACAAACCACTCAAGAAATGGGCACGGGAAATGGGCAAACATTTCACAAAGGAACAAGTCCAAATGGCAAACAAACATATGAAAAAATGTTCCAGCTCCCTGGCAATAAGGGAAATCCAAATTAAAACATCGATGAGGTACCACCTAACACCAGTAAGATTGGCCCACATAAACAAGAACACCAATGACGCTTGCTGGCGAGGATGCGGGGAAAAGGGAACCCTACTCCACTGCTGGTGGAGCTGCAAATTGGTACAGCCTTTATGGAAATCAGTCTGGAGAACACTCAAACAACTCAAAATCTGCATACCATATGACCCAGCAATTGCACTCCTAGGAATATATCCAAAACACCTGTTTTACGACAAACCAACATGCATCCCTATGTTCATAGCAGCACAATCAGTAATTGCAAAAACATGGAAGCAACCGAAATGCCCATCAGCAGAAGATTGGATAAGAAAGCTTTGGTTCATCTACTCCATGGAATACTACTCAGCTATTAAAAAAAACAAAATGCAGTTCTTTGTGGCTAAATGGGCACAACTGGAAACTATAATGCTAAGGGAAATGAGCGAATCCCAAAAGATTAGATACCACATGTTTGCCTTGATTTAACCTGTAATTTTTGTTTGGTTGTTGGTTATTTTTTGAACCTGTCATTGATACTGTCTCAACCCAGATGTTTCGAAGAAGGGAACTTGCATTATTTTTAACATATTGTTTACCCAATACTATGTCAATTAATTCCATAATGTTGTATATTGATACTGAGGCCTTGTTGGGGCTTTTAACTGACCGGATCTTTACTCTCTTAGCCCTATCTTCAGACCATAGAAGGTCTCCCCAAGAGGCCACTGAACTTATCTGGACAATAAGACGCTGGACTTTATGCTAGGCAAGTGTTTGCAAGCAATGAATCTCAACTGAACTTGAACTATGGTTATGCAACAAGGTGGAGGAATCCACCATGGGGGGAGGGGTATGGGAGGGGTGGGGGGAATCCCCAGTGCCTATAAAACTGTACTACATAATACAATGTTAACAACAATAAAAAAAAAAAAAAGAAATCATCAAGGACTACTGAAAATAGAAAAGCATTTCTCATTTATGGGCTGGCTTGATTAAAATTTAAAATCGTAATTGTAAATGTTGATAAGGGTGTGTGTGGAGCAACTGGAATTCTCATACAAAGCTGATGGGGCTGTAGAACGATTCAATCACCTTAAGAGCCTTTTGACAATTACATATAAATACACTCTTGCTCAGTGATCCAGCATTTCTTAAATATTTGCCAAAGGGAAATGAAAATGTATGTTCAGAGCAGACTCATAAAAGCTGTAAGATAATTCAAATAAGCTGTATCAATAATGGCAAAAAAAAAAAAACAACCCACAATTTTCAGTGTAACAAAAGCTAGAAATAAATCAAGTGTTCATCAGTATGAGAACGAGTAAATAAACAATGTCATATTTATACAATGGAGCTTAGCCCCAGAAAGCAACAAAATATTGATGCAAAGCAAAGATACCAAGCAACATGTGGAGTGAGAGGAGTTAGGCAGAAAGGTGTATACACCACACTGTTTCTTGTGTGTGAGGTTTTAGAGCACTCAAATAGTCTATGATGTAGGATTAGAACAATGGGCAGATATCCTGAGAAAGTTATATGAGCAACTCTGTGTGATGAAGTTTATTTATCATCTCTTGATCAGGATGTTAAATTGTATCACTGAATGCATTTATCAAAACTTACTGGACTGTACACTTAAAATTATACTTAATTTTGCTGAATATAAATTTCACTAATACATTCATTTTTGTTACATGAACCATGAATGAACTATAATCTATGAAATATGAATATTATTTAAGGGAACATAATCTTAATGTTTTCCATATTTTTATCTTATCTGCTCTCTCAATACTGGAGATAGCATCACTTGTATGACAACTCTGAAGTTTATAAATCAGACATTGCATTGCTTCAGCTTTTCATGCTACATTAGATATATTGGTAAATATATAAATATATAAAATTTTTATATAAATCTAAAATTTCATTGTTTTCTTTGTTTCTCACCTATTAGATTTTGTTGATACTGTGAAAACGAACACTTTTTTTTTTCAAGTGCAAAGTTCCTCCTGTGAGTTTTCTTCTTGGCTTAGTCTCTCAGAAACAAGTGATGTTGCTCTACATCTCATTCTCATTGACTGGAAAGAACATGTTCATCATCAAATTGTGATTTCACTTAAACACATCTTCTGCAAAGACTCTTGGTCAGTCACTTCTGGTTTAGCCTATACTCTCTTACTGCGATGAGTTAGTGGTGCTTTGAGGGTTAGGCAGGGCAAGGTAGGACTGCAGAGCCTCTGTGGATTCTTTTATTTTTTGTCCCTGGTATCCTGAAGGTTTATCTCCATACACCAAAGTTATAATTGTTAGTACTATCTTTGTAGACAATGGTATAAACTGCCTTCATACAAGAACAACAAGATGGCTTAAAAAGAGTCAGATTTTTAAAAAAGTTCTATTTGTTTATATTAGAAAGGCAGATATACAGAGAAAAGGGATCTTCTGCCTGCTGATTGACTCCCCAGGTAGCTGCAATGGCAGGAGCTGAACTGATCCGAAGCCAGAAGCCAAGAGCTTCTTCTAGATCTCCCATGAGGGTATAGGATCCCAAGGCTTTGGACCATCCTCTTCTGCTTTTTCAGGCCACAAGCAGGGAGCTGGATGGGAAGCAGAGCACCCAGGAGGTAAATCGGCACTAATATGGGATCCTGGTGAATGCAAGACAAAGATTTAGTTACTAGGCTACCATGCTCAGAATAAAAAAAAAATGTTTTTTATTGTTGTTAACATTGTATTATGTGATACAGTTTTATAGGTACTGGGGATTCCCCCCACCCCTCCCATACCCCTCCCCCCATGGTGGATTCCTCCACCTTGTTGCATAACCATAGTTCAAGTTCAGTTGAGATTCATTGCTTGCAAACACTTGCCTAGCATAAAGTCCAGCGTCTTATTGTCCAGATAAGTTCAGTGGCCTCTTGGGGAGACCTTCTATGGTCTGAAGATAGGGCTAAGAGAGTAAAGATCCGGTCAGTTAAAAGCCCCAACAAGGCCTCAGTATCAATATACAACATTATGGAATTAATTGACATAGTATTGGGTAAACAATATGTTAAAAATAATGCAAGTTCCCTTCTTCGAAACATCTGGGTTGAGACAGTATCAATGACAGGTTCAAAAAATAACCAACAACCAAACAAAAATTACAGGTTAAATCAAGGCAAACATGTGGTATCTAATCTTTTGGGATTCGCTCATTTCCCTTAGCATTATAGTTTCCAGTTGTGCCCATTTAGCCACAAAGAACTGCATTTTGTTTTTTTTAATAGCTGAGTAGTATTCCATGGAGTAGATGAACCAAAGCTTTCTTATCCAATCTTCTGCTGATGGGCATTTCGGTTGCTTCCATGTTTTTGCAATTACTGATTGTGCTGCTATGAACATAGGGATGCATGTTGGTTTGTCGTAAAACAGGTGTTTTGGATATATTCCTAGGAGTGCAATTGCTGGGTCATATGGTATGCAGATTTTGAGTTGTTTGAGTGTTCTCCAGACTGATTTCCATAAAGGCTGTACCAATTTGCAGCTCCACCAGCAGTGGAGTAGGGTTCCCTTTTCCCCGCATCCTCGCCAGCAAGCGTCATTGGTGTTCTTGTTTATGTGGGCCAATCTTACTGGTGTTAGGTGGTACCTCATCGATGTTTTAATTTGGATTTCCCTTATTGCCAGGGAGCTGGAACATTTTTTCATATGTTTGTTTGCCATTTGGACTTGTTCCTTTGTGAAATGTTTGCCCATTTCCCGTGCCCATTTCTTGAGTGGTTTGTTTGTTTTGGTTTTTTGGTTGTTTTGAAGTTCTTTGTATATCCTGGAAATTAGCCCCCTATCGCCTATATCGTGTGCAAAGATCTTCTCCCACTCTGTGGGTTGCTTTTTTACTTTGTTGATTGTTTCCCTTGCTGTACAGAAACTTCTTAGTTTGATGAGGTCCCATTTGTTTATTCTGTTCTCAACTGCTATTGCTTTTGGTGTCCTTCTTAGAAAGTCGGGACCTACTCCTAGGTCTTGCAGGGTATTTCCTACATTTTCTTGCAAGAGTTTGAAGGTTTCTGGATGTAGGTTTAGGTCTTTTATCCATGTAGATTGGATCTTAGTGTATGGTGATAGATGTGGGTCTATTTTTTTGTTTCTACAGGCTATCAGCCAGTTGTCCCAACAACATTTACTAAAGAGGCCTTCCCACTTGCTTGGACTGTCATTGGTCTTTTTGTCAAAGATTAATTGGCTGTATCTGTGTGGGTTCCCTTTTGGTGCTTCTATTCTATTCCATTGATCTTTCTTCCTGTCTTTATGCCAGTACCAGGCTGTTTTGATAACCACTGCTCTACAGTATGTCCAGAGGTCCGGGGTTGTGATTCCCCCTGCTAACTTCTTATTCTTCAGGATGGTTCTAGCTATTCGTGGTTTTTTGTGTTTCCAGATGAACTTTTGAATCATTGTATCCAGTTCCGTGAAGAATGTTTTGGGCAATTTGATTGGAATTGCGTTGAAAATGTGTATAGCTTGTGGTAGTATAGACATTTTAATGATATTGATTTTGCCTATCCAGGAGCATGGGATGTTATTCCATCTTTTGCAAGAACCACATAATAGTTTCATTAGATGCAGAAAAAGCTTTCGACAAAATCCAACACCTCTTCATGCTAAAAACTCTAGCCAAAGTAGGCATAGATGGGAAAATCCACAACATAATCAAAGCAATTTATGAAAAACCCAATGCCAGTATCATAGTGAATGGAGAAAAGCTAGAACCCTTCCCACTGCGATCTGGAACAAGACAAGGATGCCCGCTATCACCACTGCTATTCAACATAGTCCTAGAGGTACTTGCAGAGGCCATAAGACAAGAAAAAGAAATCAAAGGCATACGTATAGGAAACGAAGAAGTCAAGCTTTCACTATATGCAGATGACATAATCCTATACATAGAAAAACCAGGAGACTCAATACAGAAACTACTAGAACTCATACGAGAGTTTGGCAGAGTGGCAGGGTACAAAATTAATGAACGAAAATCAACAGCCATAGTGTACGCAAATAACACCAAGATGGAAGAAGACCTAACCAACAGGATACCATTCAAAACAGCAGAGAGAAATATGAAGTATCTGGGAATAAATTTAACCAAAAGCGTATGAGACCTATTCGAACAAAACTACAAACTATTTAAAAAGGAAATTGAACAAGACCTCAAAAAAAAATTTTTTAAATAAACAATGTAGTAAAGAAGATTTATTTTTATTGCAAAGTCAGACATACAGGAAGGAAGAGAGACAGAAGGGAAGATCTTCTGTCTGATGGTTCATTCCCTAAATGCCGATGCTGTGCCAATCCAAAGTTAGGAACCAGGAACCTCTTCCAGGTCTCCCAAGCTGGTGCAGGGTCCCAAGGCTTTGGGCCGTCCTCGACTGCTTTCCCAGGCCACAAGCAGGGAGCTGGATGGGAAGCAGGGCTGCTGGGATTAGAACTGGCGTCTAACCCTCTGGAGAATCCGAGTACCAGAACAGAGTGTGGGTTGAGCCAGGTTCAGTTGCAACACATTCCAGGACATTATGGATGGGATTGGGTGCCTGCTGGGCTGTGCTAGGCTATAACTTTCACCAGCATCAGCTGGAATTGGGGTGGGCTGGGCAGGGCCAGGTCACAACACACACTGGCAAATGCCAAGGTGAGGTAGGCCATGCCAGATGAAGCCGCAGCCCCCAGCCAGCACACAACCAGGGAGGGAGGGGGCAAAGCCGGTGGGGGGAATGTGGAGGGCTTCCCTGCTGAACAGTCACTCCCACTGGAGAGCATGAGTTGGGATGGGAGCAGAGCAGACAAGGCAGGGCTACAATACCTGTGCGCCTCATGTGAGCTAGATCAGGGAAAAGCCAGGCTGGGCTGACTGGTGTAAACATAAATTAGAGTGGGTAAGGGTTGGTTGGGCTTTGCCACAGCATCAGTTGGCTGAAGCTGGCACTGGGGTCTAATTCTGTCAAGTTAAACTGCATGACCACCTGGAGAGTACATAATCTGGGAGTGGGAGTGGCCTGGGAGGGAAATAGTGGGCACCTCCCTCTTGGGTTACCACTCCCACTGGAGAGCATGAAAACCAGGACAGGGGAAGGGGTGGCTAGACAGAAAGGCACCTGCCAGTATGTGTGTGGGCTGGATAGTAGGGAAGGTTGGTTTGAACTAGGCTTCAATGCCCACTGATACAGGCGAGAGCTAAATGGGATGTGGGACAGACTAGACTAGTCTGCTACACATACTGGCATGCATGGGAACCAGGATAGGGGCAGGCCTGGTGGGGGTTATGGGGAGTCACCCCAACTAGGCTGCAGCTCCCACTGGTTTGTGTGAAGGCCGAGTATGAAGACAGCAGAATTGAGCTGGACTGCAACACCCATCAGTTCGTGTGGAAGACGGGGCTGGAAACAGAACTGATCCAGCAAGTACAACCACCACCTGATTGGGGCAATGGACTGTGCCGGGCCCTGTACTTGCATAAGCTGATTGGGGTGATGGACTGTGCTGGATTCTGTACTGGCAAGCACACACAAGAATCAGGTCTGGGATCACCTCAGATGAAGTTTGTTCATAGCTTCCTCCAACTGGACTGCTGATCTCAGAACCCCAACCATGAAGAGACTATGTTAGCCAATGGATTCTGAATAAATTTCATTATGCC